>NW_026737345.1:0-43640 GCF_949786415.1 Peromyscus eremicus | reverse complement strand
ATCTCGTTCAATTCTGCTTAGGAAACTGACAAGAACAGTAGCTCCTCTTCAGTCTGATACACTGTACTTGCTGGTAACAGACGTGAGTGCTATGGCAATGGGAGCGCAATAGTGACTTTCCTTACCAGAGAACAACTCTTGCTCGTGGGACCAGAAACTGCATGTGATTCAACTCCATTTATGACTGGGAAACAAACGCTACCTCGCCTTACATGAAACACACTCTGCTTTTGAGAAAAGATCACTCTTCTACTCTAATGTGTTTCCTATGGGGTCCGAAAAGTGAGCTTGCTCAGAACAAAAAAACTGTGCTTCCTACACACACGGCCATATCTAGTTCAATTCTGCTTAGGAACGTGACAAGAACAGTAGATGCTCTTCAGTCCAATACACTGTACTTGCTGGGAACAGACAACAGTGCTATTTGTCCTGTGTATGACATTGGGAGAACACTAGTGACTCTTCTTACCAGAAAACAACTCTTGCTCATAGGACCAGAAACTGCATGTGATTCAACTGCATTTAGGACTGGAAAACAAACCCTAGCTCGCCTTACAAGAAATACACTCTGCTTTAGAGAAAAGAGCACTCTTCTACTCTACTGTATTTCCTATGGAGTCCAAACAGTGAGCTTTCTCAAAACATAAGAATTGTGCTTCCTACACACACGGACCATATCTAGTTCAACTCTGCTTAGGAAACTGAGAAAAACAGTAGCTCCTCTTCAGTCCAATACAGTGTACTTGCTGGGAACAGACGGGAGTGCTATTAGCACTGTGTATGGCAATGGGAGCACAATAGTGACTTTCCTTACCAGAAAAGAACTCTTGATCGTAGGACCAGAAACTGCATGTGATTCAACTCCATTTAGAACTGGGAAACAAATGCTAGCTCGACTTACAAGAAACACACTCCGCTTTTGAGAAAAGAGCACTCTTCTACTCTACTATGTTTTCTATGCGGTCCGAAGAGTGATTGCTCAGAACAAAAAAACTGTGCTTCCTACATACACGGCCATATATAGTTCAAGTCTGCTTAGGAACCTGACAAGAACAGTAGATCCTCTTCAGTCCAATACACTGTACTTGCTGGGAACAGACGCCAGTGCTATTTGTTGTGTGTACGGCAATGGCAGTGCAATAGTGACTCTTCTTACCAGAAAACAACTCTTGCTCGTAGCATCAGAAACTGCATGGGATTCAACTCCATTTAGGAGTGGGAAACAAACACTAGCTTGCCTTAAAAGAATCACACACTGCTTTTGAGAAAAGAGCACTCTTCTACTCTACTGTGTTTGCTAAGGGGTCCAAACAGTGAGCTTGCTCAGAACAAAAGAACTGTGCTTCCTACACACACGGACCCTATCTAGTTGAACTCTGCTTAGGAAACTGACAAAAACAGTAGCTCCTCTTCAGTCCGATACACTGTACGTGCTGGGAACAGACGGGAGAGCTATTTGCACTGTGTATAGCAATGGGAGCGCAATAGTGACTTTCCTTACAAGAAAACAACTTTTGCTCGTAGGACCAGAAACTGCATGTTTTTCAACTCCATTTAGGACTGGAAAACAAACGCTAGCTCGCCTTACAAGAAACACACTCTCCTTTCGAGAAAAGAGCACTCATCTTCTCTACCGTATTTCCTATGGGGTCCAAACAGTGAGCTTGCTCAGAACAAAAGAATTGTGCTTCCTACACACACGGACCCTATCTAGTTGAACTCTGCTTAGGAAACTGACAAGAACAGTAGCTCCTCTTCAGTCCAATACACTGTACTTACTGGGAACAGACGTGAGAGCTATTTGCACTGTGTATGGCAATGGGAGCGCAATAGTGACTTTCCTTACCAGAAAACAACTCTTGTTCGTAGGACCAGAAACTGCATGTGATTCAACTTTATTTAGGACTGGGAAACAAACGCTAGCTTGCCTTACAAGAAACACACTCTGCTTTTGAGAAAAGAGCACTCTTCTACTCTACTGTGTTTCCTATGGGGTCCGAACAGTGAGCTTGCTCAGAAAAAAAGAACTGTGCTTCCTACACACACGGTCTTATCCAGTTCAATTCTGCTTAGGAACCTGACAAGAACAGTAGATCCTCTTCAGTCCAATACACTGTACTTGATGGGAACAGACGCCAGTGCTATTTGTCCTGTGTATGGCATTGGCAGCGCAATAGTGACTATTCTTACCATAAAACAACTCCTGCTCGTAGGACCAGAAACTGCATGTGGTTCAACTCCATTTAGGACTGGGAAACAAACGCTAGCTCGCCTTACAAGAAACAGACTCTGCTTTCGAGAAAAGAGCACTCTTCTACTCTACTGTGTTTCCTAAGGGGTCCAAACAGTGAGCTTGCTCAGATCAAAAGAACTGTGCTTCCTACACACACGGAACATATCTAGTTCAACTCTGCTTAGGAAACTGAAAAGAACAGTAGCTCCTCTTCAGTCCAATACACTGTACTTGCTGCGAACAGATGCGAGTGCTATTTGCACTGTGTATGGCAATGGGAGCACAATAGTGACTCGTCTTACCAGAAAAAAAACTCTTGCTCATAGGACAAAAAAATGCATGTGACTCAACTCCATTTAGGACTGGGAAACAAACTCTAGCTCGCCTTACAAGAAACACACTCTGCTTTTGAGAAAAGAGCACTCTTCTCCTCTACTGTGTTTCCTATAGGGCCAGAACAGTGAGCTTCCTCAGAACAAAAGAACTGTGCTTCCTACACACACGGGCAATGTCTAGTTCAATGCTGCGTAGGAAACGGACAAGATCAGTAGCTGCGCTTCAGTCCAATACACTGTACTTGCTGGAAACAGACGCGAGTGCTATTTGCACTCTCTACGGCAATGGGAGCGCAATGGTGACTTTCCTTACCAGAAAACAACTCTTGCTCGTAGGACCAGAAACTGCATGGGATTCAACTCCATTTAGGACTGGGAAACAAACGCTAGCTCGCCTTACAAGAAACACACTCTGCTTTAGAGAAAAGAGCTCTCTTCTAGTCTACTGTGTTTCCTATGGGGTCCAAACAGTGAGCTTGCTCAGAACAAAAGAACTGTGCTTCCTACACACGGACCATATGTAGTTCAACTCTGCTTAGGAACCTGACAAGAGCAGTAGCTCCTCTTCAGTCCAACACTGTACTTGCTGGGAACAGACGCGAGTGCTATTTGCACTGTGTATGGCAATGGGAGCGCAATAGTGACTTTCCTTACCAGAAAACAACTCTTGCTCGCAGGACCAGAAACTGCATGTATTCCAACTCCATGTAGGACTGGGAAACAAACGCTTGCTTGCCTTACAAGAAACACACTCTGCTATTGAGAAAAGAGCACTCTTCTACTATACTCTGTTTCCTATGGTGTCCGAACAGTGAGCTTGCTCAGAACAAAAGAATTGTGCTTCCTACACACACGGGCCATATCTAGTTCATCTCTGCTTAGGAAACTGACAAGAACAGTAGCTGCTCTTCAGTCCAATACACTGTACTTGCTGGGAACAGACGCAAGTGCTATTTGCACTGTGTATGGCAATTAGAGCACAATAGTGACTCATCTTACCAGAAAACAACTCTTGCTTGTAGGACAAAAAACTGCATGTGACTCAACTCCATTTAGGACTGGGAAACAAACTTTACATCGACTTACAAGAAACACACTCTGCTTTTGAGAAAAGAGCACTCTTCTACTCTACTGTGTTTCCTATAGGGCCAGAACAGTGAGCTTGCTCAGAACAAAAGAATTGTGCTTCCTACACACACGGGCCATATCTAGTTCACCTCTGTCTAGGAAACTGAGAAGAACAGTAGCTTCTCTTCAGTCCAATACACTGTACTTTCTGGAAACAGACAGGAGGGCTATTTGCATTGTGTATGGCAATTGGAGCACAATAGTGACTTTCCTTGCCAGAAAACAACTCTTGCTCGTAGAACAGAAACTGCAAGTGATTCAACTCCATTTAGGACTGGGAAACAAACGCTAGCTCGCCTTACAAGAAACACACTCTGCTTTTGAGAAAAGAGCACTCTTCTACTCTACTGTGTTTCCTATGTGGTTTGAAATGTGAGCTTGCTCAAAACAAAAGAACTGTGCTTCCTACACAAACGGCCATACCTAGTTCAATTCTGCTGAGGAACCTGACAAGAACAGTAGGTCCTCTTCAGTCCAATACACTGTACTTTCTGGGAACAGACGCCAAGGCTATTTGTCCTGTGTATGGCATTGGCAGCGCAATAGTGACTATTCTTACCATAAAACATCTCCTGCTCGTAGGACCAGAAACTGCATGTGGTTCAACTCCATTTAGGACTGGGAAACAAACGCTAGCTCGCCTTACAAGAAACACACTCTGCTTTAGAGAAAAGAGTACTCTTCCACTCTACTGTGTTTCCTAAGTGGTCCAAACAGTGAGCTTGCTCAGAACAAAAGTACTGTGCTTCCTACACACACGGACCCTATCTAGTTGAACTCTGCTTAGGAAACTGACAAGAACAGTAGCTCCTCTTCAGTCCGATACACTGTACTTGCTGGGAACAGATGCGAGTGCTATTTGCACTGTGTATGGCAATTGGAGCGCAATAGTGACTTTCCTTACCAGAAAACAACTCTTGCTCGTGGGACCAGAAACTGCATGTGATTCAACTCCATTTAGAACTGGGAAACAAACGCTAGCTTGCCTTACAAGAAACACACTCCGCTTTTGAGAAAAGAGCACTCTTCTACTCTACTGTGTTTCCTATGGGGTTCAAACAGTGAGCTTGCTCAGAACATAAGAATTGTGCTTCCTACACACACGGACCATATCTAGTTCAACTCTGCTTAGGAAACTGAAAAGAACAGTAGCTCCTCTTCAGTCCAACACACGGTACTTGCTGGGAACAGATGGGAGTGCTATTTGCACTGTGTATGGCAATGGGAGCACAATAGTGACTTTCCTTACCAGAAAACAACTCGTGATTGTGGGACCAGAAATTGCATGTTATTCAACTCCATTTAGAACTGGGAAAAAATACTAGCTCGACTTACAAGAAACACACTCTGCTTTTCACAAAAGAGAACTCTTCTACTCTACTGTGTTTCCTATGGGGTCCGAACAGTGAGCTTGCTCAGAACAAAAAAACTGTGCTTCCTACACACACGGACATATATAGTTCAAGTCTGCTTAGGAACCTGACAAGAACAGTACATCCTCTTCAGTATAATACACTGTACATGCTGGGAACAGACGACAGTGCTATTTGTCGTGTGTATGGCAATGGCAGCGCAATAGTGACTCTTCTTACCAGAAAACAACTCTTGCTCGTAGGACCAGAAACTGCATGGGATTCAACTCCATTAGGACTGGGAAACAAACACTAGCTTGCCTTACAAGAAACACACTGCTTTTGGGAAAAGAGCACTCTTCTACTCTACTGTGTTTCCTATGGGGTCCAAACAGTGAGCTTGCTCACAACAAAACAATTGTGCCTCCTACACACACGGACCATATGTAGTTCAACTCTGCTTAGGAAACTGACAAGAACAGTAGCTGCTATTCAGTCCAATACACTGTACTTGCTGGGAAAAGACGCGAGTGCTATTTGCACAGTGTATGGCAATTGGAGCACAATAGTGACTGTCCTTACCAGAAAACAACTCTTGCTCGTAGGACCAGAAACTGCATGTGATTCAACTCCATTTAGGACTAGGAAAAAAAACGCTAGCTCGCCGTACAAGGACCACACTCTGCTTTTGAGAAAAGAGCACTCTTCTACTCTACTGTGTTTCATACGGGGTCCGAACAGTGAGCTTGCTCAGAACAAAAGAACTGTGCTTCCTACACACACGGCCATATCCTGTTCAATTCTGCTTAGGAACCTGACAGGAACAGTAGATCCTCTTCAGTCCAATACACTGTACTTGATGGGAACAGACGCCAGTGCTATTTGTCCTGTGTATGGCAATGACAGCGCAATAGTGACTATTCTTACCATAGAACAACTCTTGCTCTTAGGACCAGAAACTGCATGTGATTTAACTCCATTTAGGACTGGAAAACAAACGCTAGCTCGCCTTACAAGAAACACACTCTGCTTTCGAGAAAAGAGCACTTTTCTACTCTACTGTATTTCCTATGGGGTCCAAACAGTGAGCTTGCTCAGAACAAAAGAATTGTGCTTCCTACACACACGGACCATATCTAGTTCAACTCTGCTTAGAAAACTGAGAAGAACAGTAGCTCCTCTTCAGTCCAATACACTGTACTTGCTGGGAACAGACGCGAGTGCTATTTGCACTGTCTACGGCAATGGGAGCACAATGGTGACTATCCTTACCAGAAAACAACTCTTGCTCGTAGGACCAAAAACTGCATGTGACTCAACTCCATTTAGGACTGGGAAACAAACGCGAGCTCGCCTTACAAGAAACACACTCTGCTTTAGAGAAAAGAGCACTCTTCTACTCTACTGTGTTTCCTATAGGGCCAGAACAGTGAACTTGCTCAGAACAAAAGAACTGGGCTTCCCACACACACTGGCCATATCTCGTTCAACTCTGCTTAGGAAACTGACAAGAACAGTAGCTCCTTTTCAGTCTGATACACTGTACTTGCTGGTAACAGACGTGAGTGCTATGGCAATGGGAGCGCAATAGTGACTATCCTTACCAGAGAACAATTCTTGCTCGTGGGACCAGAAACTGCATGTGATTCAACTCCATTTAGGACTGGGAAACAAACGCTACCACGCCTTACATGAAACACACTCTGCTTTTGAGAAAAGATCACTCTTCTACTCTGCTGTGTTTCCTATGGGGTCCGAACAGTGAGCTTGCTCAGAACAAAAAAACTGTGCTTCCTACACACACGGCCATATCTAGTTCAACTCTGCTTAGGAACGTGACAAGAACAGTAGATGCTCTTCAGTCCAATACACTGTACTTGCTGGGAACAGACAACAGTGCTATTTGTCCTGTGTATGACAATGGCAGCGCAATAGTGACTCTTCTTACCAGAAAACAACTCTTGCTCGTAGGACCAGAAACTGCATGGGATTCAACTCCATTTAGGACTGGAAAACAAACCCTAGCTCGCCTTACAAGAAATACACTCTGCTTTAGAGAAAAGAGCACTCTTCTACTCTACTGTATTTCCCATGGAGTCCAAACAGTGAGCTTTCTCAAAACATAAGAATTGTGCTTCCTACACACACGGACCATATCTAGTTCAACTCTGCTTAGGAAACTGAGAAGAACAGTAGCTCCTCTTCAGTCCAATACACTGTACTTGCTGGGAACAGACGGGACTGCTATTAGCACTGTGTATGGCAATGGGAGCACAATAGTGACTTTCCTTACCAGAAAAGAACTCTTGATCGTAGGACCAGAAACTGCATGTGATTCAACTCCATTTAGAACTGGGAAACAAATGCTAGCTCGACTTACAAGAAACACACTCCGCTTTTGAGAAAAGAGCACTCTTCTACTCTACTATGTTTCCTATGGGGTCGGAACAGTGATTGCTCAGAACAAAAAAACTGTGCTTCCTACATACACGGCCATATATAGTTCAAGTCTGCTTAGGAACCTGACAAGAACAGTAGATCCTCTTCAGTCCAATACACTGTACTTGCTGGGAACAGAGGCCAGTGCTATTTGTTGTGTGTACGGCAATGGCAGCGCAATAGTGACTCTTCTTACCAGAAAACAACTCTTGCTCGTAGGATCAGAAACTGCATGGGATTCAACTCCATTTAGGACTGGGAAACAAACACTAGCTTGCCTTAAAAGAATCACACACTGCTTTTGAGAAAAGAGCACTCTTCTACTCTACTGTGTTTGCTAAGGTGTCCAAACAGAGAGCTTGCTCAGAACAAAAGAACTGTGCTTCCTACACACACGGACCCTATCTAGTTGAACTCTGCTTAGGAAACTGACAAGAACATTAGCTCCTCTTCAGTCCGATATACTGTACGTGCTGGGAACAGACGCGAGAGCTATTTGCACTGTGTATGGCAATGGGAGCGCAATAGTGACTTTCCTTACAAGAAAACAACTTTTGCTCGTAGGACCAGAAACTGCATGTTTTTCAACTCCATTTAGGACTGGAAAACAAACGCTAGCTCGCCTTACAAGAAACACACTCTCCTTTCGAGAAAAGAGCACTCATCTTCTCTACTGTATTTCCTATGGGGTCCAAACAGTGAGCTTGCTCAGAACAAAAGAATTGTGCTTCCTACACACACGGACCCTATCTAGTTGAACTCTGCTTAGGAAACTGACAAGAACAGTAGCTCCTCTTCAGTCCAATACACTGTACTTGCTGGGAACAGTCGTGAGAGCTATTTGCACTGTGTATGGCAATGGGAGCGCAATAGTGACTTTCCTTACCAGAAAACAACTCTTGTTCGTAGGACCAGAAACTGCATGTGACTCAACTCCATTTAGGACTGGGAAACAAACACTAGCTTGCCTTACAAGAAACACAGTCAGCTTTTGAGAAAAGAGCACTCTTCTACTCTACTGTGTTTCCTATAAGGCCAGAACAATGAGCTTCCTCAGAACAAAAGAACTGTGCTTCCTACACACACGGGCAATGTCTAGTTCAATGCTGCGTAGGAAACGGACAAGATCAGTAGCTCCGCTTCAGTCCAATACACTGTACTTGCTGGAAACAGACGCGAGTGCTATTTGCACTCTCTACGGCAATGGGAGCGCAATGGTGACTTTCCTTACCAGAAAATAACTCTTGCCCGTAGGACCAGAAACTGCATGTGATTCAACTCCATTTAGGACTGGGAAACAAACGCTAGCTCACCTTACAAGAAACACACTCTGCTTTAGAGAAAAGAGCACTCTTCTAGTCTACTGTGTTTCCTATGGGGTCCAAACAGTGAGCTTGCTCAGAACAAAAGAACTGTGCTTCCTACACACGGACCATATGTAGTTCAACTCTGCTTAGGAATCTGACAAGAGCAGTAGCTCCTCTTCAGTCCAACACTGTACTTGCTGGGAACAGACGCGAGTGTTATTTGTACTGTGTATGGCAATGTGAGCACAATAGTGACTTTTCTTACCAGAAAACAACTCTTGCTCGTAGGACCAGAAACTGCATGTGATCCAACTCCATTTAGGACTGGGAAACAAACGCTTGCTTGCCTTACAAGAAACACACTCTGCTTTTGAGAAAAGAGCACTCTTCTACTATACTCTGTTTCCTATGGTGTCCGAACAGTGAGCTTGCTCAGAACAAAAGAAGTGTGCTTCCTACACACACGGGCCATATCTAATTCAACTCTGCTTAGGAAACTGACAAGAACAGTAGCTGCTCTTCAGTCCAATACACTGTACTTGCTGGGAACAGACGCGAGTGCTATTTGCACTGTGTATGACAATGGCAGCGCAATAGTGACTCTTCTTACCAGAAAACAACTCTTGCTCGTAGGACAAAAAACTGCATGTGACTCAACTCCATTTAGGACTGGGAAACAAACTTTAGATCGACTTACAAGAAACACACTCTGCTTTTGAGAAAAGAGCACTCTTCTACTCTACTGTGTTTCCTATAGGGCCAGAACAGTGAGCTTGCTCAGAACAAAAGAATTGTGCTTCCAACACACACGGGCCATATCTAGTTCAACTCTGTCTAGGAAACTGAGAAGAACAGTAGCTCCTCTTCAGTCCAATACACTGTACTTGCTGGGAACAGACGGGAGTGCTATTTGCATTGTGTATGGCAATTGGAGCACAATAGTGACTTTCCTTACCAGAAAACAACTCTTGCTCGTAGGAACAGAAACTGCAAGTGATTCAACTCCATTTAGGACTAGGAAACAAACGCTAGCTCGCCTTACAAGAAACACACTCTGCTTTTGAGAAAAGAGCTCTCTTCTACTCTACTGTGATTCCTATGTGGTTTGAAATGTGAGCTTGCTCAAAACAAAAGAACTGTGGTTCCTACACAAATGGCCATATCTAGTTCAATTCTGCTGAGGAACCTGACAAGAACAGTAGGTCCTCTTCAGTCCAATACACTGCACTTGCTGGGAACAGACGCCAAGGCTATTTGTCCTGTGTATGGCAATGGCAACACAATAGTGACTATTCTTACCATAAAACAACTCCTGCTCGTAGGACCAGAAACTGCATGGGATTCAACTCCATTTAGGACTGGGAAACAAACGCTAGCTCGCCTTACAAGAAACACACTCTGCTTTAGAGAAAAGAGCACTCTTCTACTCTACTGTGTTTCCTAAGGGGTCCAAACAGTGAGCTTGCTCAGAACAAAAGTACTGTGCTTCCTACACACACGGACCCTATCTAGTTGAACTCTGCTTAGGAAACTGACAAGAACAGTAGCTCCACTTCAGTCCGATACACTGTACTTGCTGGGAACAGAAACGAGTGCTATTTGCACTGTGTATGGCAATGGGAGCGCAATAGTGACTTTCCTTACCAGAAAACAACTCTTGCTCGTGGGACCCGAAACTGCATGTGATTCAACTCCATTTAGAACTGGGAAACAAACGCTAGCTTGTCTTACAAGAAACACACTCCGCTTTTGAGAAAAGAGCACTCTTCTACTCTACTGTGTTTCCTATGGGGTCCGAACAGTGAGCTTGCTCAGAACATAAGAATTGTGCTTCCTACACACATGGACCATATCTAGTTCAACTCTGCTTAGGAAACTGAAAAGAACACTAGCTCCTCTTCAGTCCAACACACGATACTTGCTGGGAACAGACGTGAGTGCTATTTGCACTGTGTATGGCAATGGGAGCACAATAGTGACTTTCCTTACCAGGAAACAACTCGTGATTGTGGGACCAGAAATTGCATGTTATTCAACTCCATTTAGAACTGGGAAAAAAATGCTAGCTCGACTTACAAGAAACACACTCTGCTTTTGACAAAAGAGCACTCTTCTACTCTACTGTGTTTCCTATGGCGTCCGAACAGTGAGCTTGCTCAGAACAAAAAAACTGTGCTTCCTACACACACGGACATATATAGTTCAAGTCTGCTTAGGAACCTGACAAGAACAGTACATCCTCTTCAGTATAATACACTGTACTTGCTGGGAACAGACGCCAGTGCTATTTGTCGTGTGTATGGCAATGGCAGCGCAATATTGACTCTTCTTACCAGAAAACAACTCTTGCTCGTAGGACCAGAAACTGCAAGGGATTCAACTCCATTTAGGACTGGGAAACAAACACTAGCTTGCCTTACAAGAAACACACACTGCTTTTGAGAAAAGAGCACTCTTCTACTCTACTGTGTTTCCTATGGGGTCCAAACAGTGAGCTTGCTCACAACAAAACAACTGTGCCTCCTACACACACGGACCATATGTAGTTCAACTCTGCTTAGGAAACTGACAAGAACAGTAGCTGCTATTCAGTCCAATACACTGTACTTGCTGGGAAAAGACGCGAGTGCTATTTGCACAGTGTATGGCAATTGGAGCACAATAGTGACTGTCCTTACCAGAAAACAACTCTTGCTCGTAGGACCAAAAACTGCATGTGACTCAACTCCATTTAGGACTGGGAAACAAACGCGACCTCGCCTTACAAGAAACACACTCTGCTTTAGAGAAAAGAGCACTCTTCTACTCTACTGTGTTTCCTATAGGGCCAGAACAGTGAACTTGCTCAGAACAAAAGAACTGGGCTTCCCACACACACTGGCCATATCTCGTTCAACTCTGCTTAGGAAACTGACAAGAACAGTAGCTCCTCTTCAGTCTGATACACTGTACTTGCTGGTAACAGACGTGAGTGCTATGGCAATGGGAGCGCAATAGTGATTCCTTACCAGAGAACAATTCTTGCTCGTGGGACCAGAAACTGCATGTGATTCAACTCCATTTAGGACTGGGAAACAAACGCTACCACGCCTTACATGAAACACACTCTGCTTTTGAGAAAAGATCACTCTTCTACTCTGCTGTGTTTCCTATGGGGTCCGAACAGTGAGCTTGCTCAGAACAAAAAAACTGTGCTTCCTACACACACGGCCATATCTAGTTCAACTCTGCTTAGGAACGTGACAAGAACAGTAGATGCTCTTCAGTCCAATACACTGTACTTGCTGGGAACAGATAACAGTGCTATTTGTCCTGTGTATGACAATGGCAGCGCAATAGTGACTCTTCTTACCAGAAAACAACTCTTGCTCGTAGGACCAGAAACTGCATGAGATTCAACTCCATTTAGGACTGGAAAACAAACCCTAGCTCGCCTTACAAGAAATACACTCTGCTTTAGAGAAAAGAGCACTCTTCTACTCTACTGTATTTCCCATGGAGTCCAAACAGTGAGCTTTCTCAAAACATAAGAATTGTGCTTCCTACACGCACGGACCATATCTAGTTCAACTCTGCTTAGGAAACTGAGAAGAACAGTAGCTCCTCTTCAGTCCAATACACTGTACTTGCTGGGAACAGACGGGAGTGCTATTTGCACTGTGTATGGCAATGGGAGCACAATAGTGACTTTCCTTACCAGAAAAGAACTCTTGATCGTAGGATCAGAAACTGCATGTGATTCAACTCCATTTAGAACTGGGAAACAAATGCTAGCTCGACTTACAAGAAACACACTCCGCTTTTGAGAAAAGAGCACTCTTCTACTCTACTATGTTTCCTATGGGGTCCGAACAGTGAGCTTGCTCAGAACAAAAAAACTGTGCTTCCTGCACAAACGGCCATATATAGTTCAAGTCTGCTTAGGAACCTGACAAGAATAGTAGATCCTCTTCAGTCCAATACACTGTACTTGCTGGGAAGAGACGCCAGTGCTATTTGTTGTGTGTATGGCAATGGCAGCGCAATAGTGACTCTTCTTACCAGAAAACAACTCTTGCTCATAGGATCAGAAACTGCATGTGATTCAACTCCATTTAGGACTGTGAAACAAACGCTAGTTCGCCTTACAAGAAACACACTCTGCTTTTGACAAAAGAGCACTCTTCTACTCTACTGTGTTTCCTATGGGGTCCGAACAGTGAGCTTGCTCAGGACAAAAAAACTGTGCTTCCTACACACACGGCCATATATAGTTCAAGTCTGCTTAGTAACCTGACAAGAACAGTACATCCTCTTCATTATAATACACTGTACTTGCTGGGAACAGACGCCAGTGCTATTTGTCGTGTGTATGGCAATGGCAGTGCAATAGTGACTCTTCTTACCAGAAAACAACTCTTGCTCGTAGGACCAGAAACTGCATGGGATTCAACTCCATTTAGCACTGGGAAACAAACACTAGCTTGCCTTACAAGAAACACACACTGCTTTTGAGAAAAGAGCACTCTTCTACTCTACTGTGTTTCCTATGGGGTCCAAACAGTGAGCTTGCTCACAACAAAAGAACTGTGCGTCCTACACACACGGACCATATGTAGTTCAACTCTGCTTAGGAAACTGACAAGAACAGTAGCTGCTATTCAGTCCAATACACTGTACTTGCTGGGAAAAGACGCGAGTGCTATTTGCACAGTGTATGGCAATTGGAGCACAATAGTGACTGTCCTTACCAGAAAACAACTCTTGCTCGTAGGACCAGAAACTGCATGTGATTCATCTCCATTTAGGACTAGGAAAAAAACGGTAGCTCGCCGTACAAGAAACACACTCTGCTTTTGAGAAAAGAGCACTCTTCTACTCTACTGTGTTTCCTACGGGGTCCGAACAGTGAGCTTGCTCTGAACAAAAGAACTGTGCTTCCTACACACACGGCCATATCCTGTTCAATTCTGCTTAGGAACCTGACAAGAACAGTAGATCCTCTTCAGTCCAATACACTGTACTTGATGGGAACAGACGCCAGTGCTATTTGTCCTGTGTATGGCAATGACAGCGCAATAGTGACTATTCTTACCATAAAACAACTCTTGCTCGTAGGACCAGAAACTGCATGTGATTCAACTCCATTTAGGACTGGAAAACAAACCCTAGCTTGCCTTACAAGAAACACACTCTGCTTTCGAGAAAAGAGCACTTTTCTACTCTACTGTATTTCCTATGTGGTCCAAACAGTGAGCTTGCTCAGAACAAAAGAATTGTGCTTCCTACACACACGGACCATATCTAGTTCAACTCTGCTTAGAAAACTGAGAAGAACAGTAGCTCCTCTTCAGTCCAATACATTGTACTTGCTGGGAACAGACGCGAGTGCTATTTGCACTGTCTACGGCAATGGGAGCACAATGGTGACTATCCTTACCAGAAAACAACTCTTGCTCGTAGGACCAAAAACTGCATGTGACTCAACTCCATTTAGGACTGGGAAACAAACGCGAGCTCGCCTTACAAGAAACACACTCTGCTTTAGAGAAAAGAGCACTCTTCTACTCTACTGTGTTTCCTATAGGGCCAGAACAGTGAACTTGCTCAGAACAAAAGAACTGTGCTTCCCACACACACGGGCCATATCTCGTTCAACTCTGCTTAGGAAACTGACAAGAACAGCAGCTCCTCTTCAGTCTGATACACTGTACTTGCTGGTAACAGACGTGAGTGCTATGGCAATGGGAGCGCAATAGTGACTTTCCTTACCAGAGAACAACTCTTGCTTGTGGGACCAGAAACTGCATGTGATTCAACTCCATTTAGGACTGGGAAAAAAACGCTACCTCGCCTTACATGAAACACACTCTGCTTTTGAGAAAAGATCACTCTTCTACTCTACTGTGTTTCCTATGGGGTCCGAACATTGAGCTTGCTCAGAACAAAAAAACTGTGCTTCCTACACACACGGCCATATCTAGTTCAATTCTGCTTAGGAACGTGACAAGAACAGTAGATGCTCTTCAGTCCAATACACTGTACTTGCTGGGAACAGACAACAGTGCTATTTGTCCTGTGTATGACAATGGGAGAACAATAGTGACTCTTCTTACCAGAAAACAACTCTTGCTCGTAGGACCAGAAACTGCATGTGATTCAACTCCATTTAGGACTGGAAAACAAACCCTAGCTCGCCTTACAAGAAATACACTCTGCTTTAGAGAAAAGAGCACTCTTCTACTCTACTGTATTTCCCATGGAGTCCAAACAGTGAGCTTGCTCAGAACAAAAAAACTGTGCTTCCTACACACACGGCCATATATAGTTCAAGTCTGCTTAGGAACCTGACAAGAACAGTAGATCCTCTTCAGTCCAATACACTGTACTTGCTGGGAACAGACGCCAGTGCTATTTGTTGTGTGTACGGCAATGGCACCGCAATAGTGACTCCTCTTACCAGAAAACAACTCTTGCTCGTAGGATCAGAAACTGCATGGGATTCAACTCCATTTAGGACTGGGAAACAAACACTAGCTTGCCTTAAAAGAATCACACAGTGCTTTTGAATAAAGAGCACTCTTCTACTCTACTGTGTTTGCTAAGGGGTCTAAACAGTGAGCTTGCTCAGAACAAAAGAACTGTGCTTCCTACACACACGGACCCTATCTAGTTGAACTCTGGTAAGGAAACTGACAAGAACATTAGCTCCTCTTCAGTCCGATAGACTGTACGTGCTGGGAACAGACGCGAGAGATATTTGCACTGTGTATGGCAATGGGAGCGCAATAGTGACTTTCCTTACAAGAAAACAACTTTTGCTCGTAGGACCAGAAACTGCATGTGATTCAACTCCATTTAGGACTGGAAAACAAACGCTAGCTCGCCTTACTAGAAACACACTCTCCTTTCGAGAAAAGAGCACTCATCTTCTCTACTGTATTTCCTATGGGGTCCAAACAGTGAGCTTGCTCAGAACAAAAGAATTGTGCTTCCTACACACACGGACCATATCTAGTTGAACTCTGCTTAGGAAACTGACAAGAACAGTAGCTCCTCTTCAGTCCAATACACTGTACTTGCTGGGAACAGACGTGAGAGATATTTGCACTGTGTATGGCAATGGGGGGCGCAATAGTGACTTTCCTTACCAGAAAACAACTCTTGTTCTAGGACCAGAAACAGCATGTGATTCAACTCCATTTAGGACTGGGAAACAAACGCTAGCTTGCCTTACAAGAAGCACACTCTGCTTTTGAGAAAAGAGCACTCTTCTACTCTGCTGTGTTTCCTATGGGGTCCGAACAGTGAGCTTGCTCAGAACAAAAGAACTGTGCTTCCTACACACACGGTCTTATCCAGTTCAATTCTGCTTAGGAACCTGACAAGAACAGTAGGTCCTCTTCAGTCCAATACACTGTACTTGATGGGAACAGACGCCAGTGCTATTTGTCCTGTGTATGGCATTGGCAGCGCAACAGTGACTATTCTTACCATAAAACAACTCTTGCTTGTAGGACCAGAAACTGCATGTGATTCAACTCCATTTAGGACTGGAAAACAAATGCTAGCTCGCCTTACAAGAAACACACTCTGCTTTCGAGAAAAGAGTACTCTTCTACTCTACTGTATTTCCTATGGGGTCCAAACAGTGAGCTTGCTCAGAACAAAAGAACTGTGCTTCCTCCACACACGGGCCATATCTATTTCAACTCTGATTAGGAAACTGACATGAACAGTAGCTCCTCTTCAGTCCGATACACTGTACTAGCTGGGAACAGTCGCAAGTGCTATTTGCCCTGTGTATGACAATGGGAGCACAATAGTGACTCTTCTTACCAGAAAACATCTCTTTCTCTTAGGACCTGAAACTGCATGTGATTCAACTCCATTTAGGACTGGGAAACAAATGCTAGCTTGCCTAACAGGAAGCACAGTCTGCTTTTGAGAAAAGAGCACTCTTCTACTCTACTGTGTTTCCTATGGGGTCTGAACAGTGAGCCTGCTCAGAACAAAAGAACTGTGATTCCTACACACACGGGCCATATCTAGTTCAACTCTGCTTAGGAAACTGACAAGAACAGTAGCTCATATTCAGTCCAATACACTGTACTTGCTGGGAAAAGACGCGAGTGCTATTTGCACTGTATATGGCAATGGGAGCACAATAGTGACTCTTCTTACCAGAAAACAACTTATGACCAGAAACCGCATGTGATTCAACTCCATTTAGGACTGGGAAACAAACACTAGCTCGCCTTACAAGAAACACACTCTGCTTTAGAGAAAAGAGCACTCTTCTACTCTACTGTATTTCCTATAGGGCCAGAACAGTGAGCTTGCTCAGAACAAAAGAACTGTGCTTCCTACACACGGGCCATATCTAGTTCAACTCTGCTTAGGAAACTGACAAGAACAGGAGCTCCGCTTCAGTCCGATACACTGTACTTGCTGGGAACAGACGCGAGTGCTATTTGCACTGTGTTTGGCAATGGGAGCGCAATAGTGACTTTCCTTAACCAGAAAACAACTCTTGCTCGTAGGACCAGAAACTGCATGTGATTCAACTCTATTTAGGACTGGGAAACAAATGCTAGCTCGGCTTACATGAAACACACTCTGCTTTTGAGAAAAGAGCACTCTTCTACTCTACTGTGTTTCCTATGGGGTCCGAACAGTGAGCTTGCTCAGAACAAAAGAACTGTGCTTCCTACACACACCAGCCATATCTAGTTCAACTTTGCTTAGGAAACTGACAAGAACAGTAGCTCCTCTTCAGTCGAATACCCTGTACTTGCTGGGAACAGACGCGAGTGCTCTTTGTACTGTGTATGGCAATGTTAGCCCAATAGTGTCTCTTCTTACCAGAAAACAACTCTTGCTCATAGGACAAAAAACTGCATGTGGTTCAACTCCATTTAGGACTGGGAAACAAACGCTAGCTCGCCTTACAAGAAACACACTCTGCTTTTGAGAATAGAGCACTCATCTACCCTACTGTGTTTCCTATAGGGCCAGAACAGTGAGCTTGCTCAGAACAAAAGAACTGTGCTTCCTACACACACGGCCATATCTAGTTCAATTCTGCTTAGGAAACTGACAAGAACAGTAGATCCTCTTCAATATAATACACCCTACATGTTGGACACAGAAGCCAGTGCTATTTGCCCTGTGTATGACAATGGGAGCGCAATAGTGACTCTTCTTACCAAAAAACAACTCTTGCTCATAGGACCAGAAACTGCATGTGATTCAACTCCATTTAGGACTGGGAAACAAACGTTAGCTCGCCTTACAAGAAACACACTCTGCTTTTGAGAAAAGAGCACTCTTCTACTCTGCTGTTTTTCCTATGGGTTCCGAACATTGAGCTTGATCAGAACAGAAGAACTGTGCTTCCTACACACGGGCCATATCTAGTTCAACTCTGCTTAGGAAACTGACAAGAACAGTAGCTCCTCTTCAGTCCAATACCCTGTACTTGCTGGGAACAGACGCGAGTGCTATTTGCACTGTGTATGGCAATGGGATCCCAATAGTGACTCTTCTTACCAGAAAACAACTCTTGCTCGTAGGACGAGAAACTGCATGTGATTCAACTCCATTTAGGACTGGGAAACAAACGCTAGCTCGCCTTACAAGAAACACACTCTGCTTTTGAGAAATGATCACTCTCTACTCTACTGTGTTTCCTATAGGGCCAAAACAGTTAGCTTGCTTAGAAAAAAAGAACTCTGCTTCCTACACACACAGGCCATATCTACTTCAACTCTGCTTAGGAAACTGACAAGAACAGTAGTTCCTCTTCAGTCCAATACACTGTACTTGCTGGGAACAGACGCGAGTGCTATTTGCACTGTGTATGGCAATGGGAGTGCAATAGTCACTTTCCTTACCAGAAAACAAATCTTGCTCGTATGACCAAAAACTTCATGTGATTCAACCCCATTTAGGACTGGGAAACAAACGTTAGCTCGCCTTGCAAGAAACACACACTGCTTTTGAGAAAAGAGCACTCTTCTACTCTACTGTGTTTCCAATGGGGTCCGAACAGTGAGCTTGCTCAGAACAAAGAACTGTGCTTCCTACACACACGGGCCATATCTAGTTCAACTCTTCTTAGGAAATTGACAAGAACAGTAGCTCCGCTTCAGTCCAATACACTGTACTTGCTGGTAACAGACGCGAGTGCTATTTGCCCTGTGTATGACAATGGGAGCGCAATAGTGACACTTCTTATCAGTAAACATCTCTTGCTCGTAGGACCAGAAACTGCATGTGATTCAACTCCATTTAGGACTGGGAAACAAACGCTAGCTCGCCTTACAAGAAACAGACTCTGCTTTTGAGAAAAGAGCACTCTTCTACTCTACTGTGTTTCCTTTGGGTTCTGAACAGTGAGATTGCTCTGGACAAAAGATCTGTGCTTCCTACACCCAGCCATATCTAGTTCAATTCTGCTTAGGAAACTGAAAAGAACAGTAGATACTCTTCAATACAATACACTGTACATGTTGGACACAGAAGCCAGTGCTATTTGCCCTGTGTATGACAATGGGAGCGCAATAGTGACTCTTCTTACCAGAAAACAACTCTTGCTCATAGGACCAGAGACTGCATGTGATTCAACTCCATTTAGGACTTGGAAACAAACGTTAGCTCGCCTTACAAGAAACACACTCTGTTTTGAGAAAAGAGCACTCTTCTACTCTACTGTGTTTCCTGTGGGGTCCGAACATTGAGCTTGCTCAGAACAGAAGAACTGTGCTTCCTAAACACACGGGCCATATCTAGTTCAACTCTGCTTAGGAAACTGACAAGAACAGTAGATCCTCTTCAGTCCAATACCCTGTACTTGCTGGGAACAGACGCGAGTGCTATTTGCACTGTGTATGGCATTGGGAGCCCAATAGTGACTCTTCTTACCAGAAAACATCTCTTGCTCGTAGGACCAGAAACTGCATGGGATTCAACTCCATTTAGGACTGGGAAACAAACGCTAGCTCGCCTTACAAGAAACACACTCTGCTTTTGAGAAATAATCACTCTTCTACTCTACAGTGTTTCCTATAGGGCCAAAACAGTTAGCTTGCTTAGAAAAAAAGAACTCTGCTTCCTACACACACAGGTTATATCTACTTCAACTCTGCTTAGGAAACTGACAAGAACAGTAGCTCCTATTCAGTCAAATACACTGTACTTCCTGGGAACAGACTCGAGTGCTATTTGCACTGTGTATGGCAATGGGAGCGCAATAGTCACTTTCCTTACCAGAAAACAAATCTTGCTCGTAGGACCAAAAACTTCATGTGATTCAACTCCATTTAGGACTGGGAAACAAACGCTAGCTCGCCTTACAAGAAACACACTCTGCTTTTGAGAAAAGAGCACTCTTCTACTCGACTGTGTTTCCAATGGGGTCTGAAGATGAGCTTACTCAGAACAAAAGAACTGTGCTTCCTACACACGGGCCATATCTAGTTCAAATCTGCTTAGGAAACTGACAAGAACAGTAGCTCCGCTTCAGTCCAATACACTGTTCTTGCTGGGAACAGACGCGAGTGCTATTTGCCCTGTGTATGACAATGGGAGCGCAATAGTGACACTTCTTATCTGTAAACAACTCTTGCTCGTAAGACCAGAACCTGCATGTGATTCAACTCCATTTAGGACTGGGAAACAAACGCTAGCTTGCCTTACAAGAAACACACTCTGCTTTTGAGAAAAGAGCACTCTTCTACTCTACTGTGTTTCCTTTGGGGTCTGAACAGTGAGCTTGCTCTGTACAAAAGAACTGTGCTTCCTACACACACAGCCATATCTAGTTCAATTCTGCTTAGGAAACTGAAAAGAACAGTAGATCCTCTTCAATACAATACACTGTACATGTTGGACAAAGAAGCCAGTGCTATTTGCCCTGTGTATGACAATGGAAGCGCAATAGTGACTCTTCTTACCAGAAAACAACTCTTGCTTATAGGACCAGAAACTGCATGTGATTCAACTCCATTTAGGACTGGGAAACAAACGCTAGCTCGCCTTATAACAAACACACTCTGCTTTTGAGAAAAGAGCACTCTTCTTCTCTACTTTTTTCCTATGGGGCCCGAACAGTGAGCTTGCTCAGAACAGAAGAACTGTGCTTCCTACACACACGGGCCATATCTAGTTCAACTCTGCTTAGGAAACTGACAAGAACAGTAGATCCTCTTCAGTCCAATACCCTGTACTTGCTGGGAACAGACGCGAGTGCTATTTGCACTGTGTATGGCAATGGGAGCCCAATAGTGACTCTTTTTACCAGAAAACAACTCTTGCTCGTAGGACAAGAACCTGCATGGGATTCAACTCCATTTAGGTCTGGGAAACAAACGCTAGCTCGCCTTACAAGAAACACACTCTGCTTTTCAGAAGTGATCACTCTTCTACTCTACTGTGTTTCTTATAGGGCCAAAACTGTTAGCTTGCTTAGAACAAAAGAACTGTGCTTCCTACACACTCGGGCCATATCTAGTTCAACTCTGCTTAGGAAACTGACAAGAACAGTAGCTCCTCTTCAGTCCAATACACTGTACTTGCTGGGAACAGACTCGAGTGCTATTTGCACTGTGTATGGCAATGGGAGCACAATAGTGACTTTCCTTACCAGAATACAAATCTTGCTCATAGGACCAAAAACTGCATGTGATTCAACTCCATTTAGGACTGGGAAACAATCGCTAGCTCGCCTTTCAAGAAACACACTCTGCTTTTGAGAAAAGAGCACTCTTCTACTCTACTGTGTTTCCTATGCGGTCCGAACAGTGAGCTTGCTCAGAACAAAAGAACTGTGCTTCCTACACACACGGGCCATATCTAGTTCAACTCTGCTTAGGAAAGTGACAAGAACAGTAGCTCCGCTTCAGTCCAATACAGTGTACTTGCTGGGAACAGACTAGAGTGCTAATTGCCCTGTGTATGACAATGGGAGCACAATAGTGACACTTCTTATCAAAAAACACCTCTTGCTCGTAGGACCAGAAACTTCATGGGATTCAACTCCATTTAGGATTGGGAAACAAACGCTAGCTCGCCTTACAAGAAACACACTCTGATTTTGAGAAAAGAACAGTCTTCTACTCTACTGTGTTTCCTATGGTGTCCGAATAATGAGCTTGCTCAGAACAAAAGAACTGTGCTTCCTACACACACGGGCCATATCTAGTTCAACTCTGCTTAGGAAACTAACAGGAACAGTAGCTCCTCTTCAGTCCAATACACTGTAATTGCTGGGAACAGACGTGAGTGCTATTTGCACTGTGTATGGCAATGGGAGCGTAATAGTTACTTTCCTTGCCAGAAAACAACTCTTGCTTGTAAACCAAAAACTGCATGTGATTCAACTCCTTTTAGGACTGGGAAACAAATGCTTGCTCACCTTACAAGAAACACACTCTGATTTTGAGAAAAGAGCACTCTTCTACTCTACTGTGTTTCCTATAGGGCTAGAAGAGTGAGCTTGCTCAGAATAAAAGAACTGTGCTTCTTACACACACGGGCCATATCTAGTTCAACTCTGCTTAGGAAACTGACAAGAACAGTAGCTCCTCTTCAGTCCAATACACTGTACATCCTGGGAAAAGACGAGAGTGCTATTTGCAATGTGTATGGCAATGGGAGCCCAATAGTGACTCTTCTTACCAGAAAACAAATCTTGCTTGTAGGACCAGAAATTGCATGGGATTCAACTCTATTTCTGACTGGGAAACAAACACTAGCTCGCTTTATGAGAAACAAACTCTGCTTTTGAGAAAAGAGCACTCTTCTACTCTACTGGGTTTCCTATATTGCCAGAACAGTGAACTTGCTCAGAACAAAAGAACTGTGCTCCCTACACACATGGGCCATATCTAGTTGAACTCTGCTTACGAAACTGACAAGAACAGTAGATCCTCTTCAGTCCAATACACTATACATGCTGGGAACAGACGCCAGAGTTTTGTACTGTGTATGACAATGGGAGCGCAATAGTGACTCTTCTTACCAGAAAACAACTCTTGCTCGTAGGACCAGAAACTGCATGTGATTCAACTCCATTTAGGACTGGGAAACAAACGCTAGCTCGCCTTACAAGAAACACACTCTGCTTTTGTGAAAAGAGCATTCTTCTACTCTATTGTGTTTCCAATGGGGTCCGAAAAGTGTGCTTGCTCAGAACAAAAGAACTGTGCTTCCTACACATGGTCCATATCTAGTTCAACTCTGCTTAGGAAACTGACAAGAACAGTAGCTCCGCTTCAGTCCAATACACTGTTCTTGCTGGGAACAGATGCGAGTGCTATTTGCCCTGTGTATGACAATGGGAGCGCAATAGTGACTCTTCTTACCAGAAAACAACTCTTGCTCGTAGGACCAGAAACCGCATGTGATTCAACTCCATTTAGGACTGGGAAACAAACGCTAGCTCGCCTTACAAGAAACACACACTGCTTTTGAGAAAAGAGCAGTCTTCTACTCTACTGTGTTTCCTTTGGGGTCTGAACAGTGAGCTTGCTCTGAACAAATAAACTGTGCTTCCTACACACACAGCCATATCTAGTTCAATTCTGCTTAGGAAACTGACAAGAACAGTAGATCCTCTTCAATACAATACACTGTACATGTTGGACACAGAAGCCAGTGCTATTTCCCCTGTGTATGACAATGGAAGCGCAAGGGTGACTCTTCTTACCAGAAATCAACTCTTGCTCGTTGCCCTAGAAACTGCATGTGATTCAAATCCATTTATGACTGGGAAACAAACGCTAGCTCGCCTTACAAGAAACACACTATGCTTTTGAGAAATGATCACTCTTCTACTCTACTGTTTTTCCTATAGGACCAAAACAGTTAGCTTGCTTAGAACAAAAGAACTGTTCTTCCTACACACTCGGGCCATATCTAGTTCAATTCTGCTTTGGAAACTGCCAAGAACAGTAGCTCCTCTTCAGTCCAATACACTGTACTTGCTAGGAGTAGACGCGAGTGCTATTTGCACTGTTTATGGCAATGGGAGCGCAATAGTGACTTTCCTTACCAGAAAACAACTCTTGCTCATAGGACCAAAAACTGCATGTGATTCAACTCCATTTAAGACTGGGAAACAAACTCTAGCTCGCCTTAAAAGAAACACACTCTGCTTTTGAGAAATGACCACTCTTCTACTCTACTGTGTTTCCTATAGGGCCAAAACAGTGAGCTTGCTTAGAACAAAAAAACTGTACTTCCAACACACATGGGCCATATCTCGTTCAACTCTGCTTAGGAACCTGACAAGAACAGTAGCTCCTCTTCAGTCCAATACACTGCACTTGCTGGGAACAGACGCCAGTGCTATTAGCCCTGTGTATGACAATGGGAGCACAATAGTGACTCTTCTTACCAGAAAACAACTCTTATTGGTAGGACCAGAAACTGCATGGGATTCATCTCCATTTAGGACTGGGAAACAAAAGCTAGCTCGACTTTCAAGAAACACACTCTGGATTGAGAAAACAGCACTCTTCTACACTAATGTGTTTCCTATAGGGCCAGAACAGTGAGCATTCTCAGAACAAAAGAACTGTGCTTCCTGCACACACGGTAAAATATCTAGTTCAACTCTGCTTAGGAAACTGACAAGGACAGTAGATCCTCTTCAGTCCAATACACTGTACATGATAAGAACAGACGCCAGTGCTATTTGCCCTGTGTATGACAATGGGAGCGCAATAGTGACTTTTCTTACCAGAAAACAACTCTTGCTCATAGGACCAGAAACTGCATGTGATTCAACTCCATTTAGGATTGGGAAACAAACGCTAGCTTGCCCTACACGAAACACACTCTGCTTTTGAGAAAAGAGCAGTCTTCTACTCTACTGTGTTTCCTATGGGGTCCAAACAGTGAGCTTGCTCAGAAGAAAAGAACTGTGCTTCCTACACATACGGGCCATATCTAGTTCAACTCTGCTTAGGAAACTGACAAGAACAGTAGCTCCTCTTCAGTCCAATACACTGTACTTGCTGGGAACAGAAGCAAGAGCTATTTGCACTGTGTATGCCAATGGGAGCGCAATAGAGACTTTCCTTACCAGAAAACAAATCTTGCTCATAGGACCAAAAACTGCATGTGATTCAACTCCATTTAGGACTGGGAAAGCAACGCTAGTTCACCTTACAAGAAACACACTCGGCTTTTGAGAAAAGAGCACTCTTCTACTCTACTGTGTTTCCTATGGGGTCTGAACAGTGAGCTTGCTCAGAACCAAAGAACTGTGCTTCCTACACACACGGGCCATATCTAGTTCAACTCTGCTTAGGAAACTGACAAGAATGGTAGCTCCTCTTCAGTCCAATACACTGTACTTGCTTGGAACAGATGCGAGTGCTATTTGCACTGTTTATGGCAATTGGAGCGCAATAGTGACTCTTCTTATCAGAAAACAACTCTTGCTCATAGGACCAAAAACTGCATGTGATTCAACTCCATTAAGGACTGGGAAACAAACGCTAGCTCGCCTTACAAGAAACACACTCTGATTTTGAGAAAAGAGCACTCTTCTACTCTACTGAGTTTCCTATAGGGCCAGAACAGTGAATTTGCTCAGAACAAAAGAACTGTGCTTCCTACAAATACGGCCATATCTATTCTAATTCTGCTTAGGAAAATGACAAGAACAAAAGATCCTCTTCAGTCCAATACACTGTAAATGCTGGAAACAGACGCCAGTGCTATTTGCCCTGTGTATGACAATGGGAGCGCAATAGTGACTCTTCTTACCAGAAAACATCTCTTGCTCATAGGACCAGAAACTGCATGTGAATCAACTCCATTTAGGACTGGGAAACAAACGTTAACTCACCTTACAAGAAACATACTCTGCTTTTGAGAAAAGAGCACTCCTCTACTCTACTGTGTTTCCTATGGGGTCCGGACAGTGAGCTTGCTCAGAACAAAAGAACTGTGCTTTCTAAACACAGGGGCCATATCAAGTTCAACTGTGCTTAGGAAACTGACAAAAACAGTAGACCCTCTTCTGTCCAATACACTGTACTTGCTGGGAACAGACGCGAGTGTTATTTGCACCGTGTATGGCAATGGGAGCGCAATAGTGACTCTTCTTATCAGAAAACAACTCTTGCTCATAGGACCAGAAACTGCATGTGATTCAACTCCATTAAAGACTGGGAAACAAACCCTAGCTCGCCTTACAAGAAACACACTCTGCTTTTGAGAAAAGAGCACTCTTTTACTCTACTGTGTTTCTTTGGATTCCGAACAGTGAACTTGGTCAGAACAAAAGAACTGGGTTTCCTACACACACGGGCCATATCTAGTTCAACTCTGCTTAGGAAATTGACAAGAACAGTAGCTCCGCTTCATTCAAATACACTGTACTTGCTGGGAAAAGATGCGAGTGCTATTTGCACTGTGTATCGCAATGGGAGCGCAAAGGTGACTTTCCTTACAGAAAACATCTCATGCTCGTAAGACCAAACACTGCATGTGATTCAACTCCATTTAGGACTGGGAAAAAACGCTAGCTTGCCTTACAAGAAACACACTCTGCTTTTGACAAAAGAGCACTCTTCTACTCTTCTGTGTTTCCTATAGGGCCAGAACAGTGAGCTTGCTCAGAAAAAAAGAACTGTGCTTCATACAAATACTGCCATATCTATTTCAATTCTGCTTAGGAAACTGAAAAGGACAGTAGATCCTCTTCAGTCCAATACACGGTATATGCTGGGAACAGACACCAGTGCTATTTGCCCTGTGTATGACAATGGGAGCACAATAGTGACTCTTGTTACCAGAAAACAACTCTTGCTCGTAGGACAAGAAACTGCATGTGATTCAACTCCTTTTGGGACTGGGAAACAAATGGTAGCTCGCCTAACAAGAAAAACACTCTGCTTTTGAGAAAAGAGCACTCTTCTACTCTACTGTGTTTACTATGGGGTCTGAACAGTGAGCTTGCTCAGAACAAAAGAAATGTGCTTCCAACACACAGGGGCCATATATAGTTCAACTCTGCTCAGAAAACTGACAAGAACAGTAGATCCGCTTCAGTCCAATACATTGTACTTGCTGGGAACAGACGCGAGTGCTATTTGCACTGTTTATGGCAATGGGAGCACAATAGTGACTTTCCTTACAAGAAAACAACTCTTGCTCGTAGTACCAAAAACTGCATGTGATTCAACTCCATTTAGGACTGGGAAACAAACGCTAGCTCGCCATACAAGAAACACACTCTGCTTTTGATAAAAGAGCACTCTTCTACTCTACTGTGTTTCCTATAGGGCCAGAAGAGTGAGTTTGCTCAGAACAAAAGAACTGTGCTTCCTACACACATAGGCCATATCTAGTTCAACTCTGCTTGGGAAACTGACAAGAACAGTAGCTCCTCTTCAGTCTAATACACTGTAATTGCTGGGGACAGACGCCAGTGCTACTTGCACTGTGTATGCCAGCGGGAGCGCAATAGTGAATTTCCTTACCAAAAAACAACTCTTACTCGTAGGACCAAAAACTGCATGTGATTCAACTCCATTTAGGACTGGGAAACAAACGCTAGCTCACCTTACAAGAAACATACTCTGCTTTGGAGAAATGATCACTCTTCTACTCTACTGTGTTTCCAATAAGGCCAAAACAGTTAGCTTGCTCAGAACAAAAGAACTGTGCTTCCTACACACACGAGCCATATCTAGTTCAATTCTCCTTAGGAAAATGACAAGAACAGTATATCCTCTTCAGTCCAATACACTGTACTTGCTGGGAACAGACGCCAGTGCTATTAGCCCTTTGTATGACAATGGGAGCACAATAGTGACTCTTCTTACCAGAAAACAACTCTTGCTCATAGGACCAGAAACTGCATGGGATTCAACTCCATTTAGGACTGGGAAACAAAAGCCAGCTCGCCTTACAAGAAACACACTCTGCTTTTGAGATAAGAGCACTCTTCTACTCTTCTGTGTTTCCTATGGGGTCCGAACAGTTAGCTTGCGCAGAACAAAAGAACTGTGCTTCCTACACACACAGCCATATCCAGTTCAACTCTGCTTAGGAAACTGACAAGAACGGTAGCTCCTCTTCAGTCCAATACACTGTGCTAGCTGGGAACAGACGCGAGTGCTATTTGCACTGTGTATGGCATTAGGAGCACAATAGTGACTCTTCTTATCAGAAAACACCTCTTGCTCGTAGGACCAGAAACTGCATGGGATTCAACTCCATTTCTGACTGAGAAACAAACACTAGCTCGCCTTACAAGAAACACACTCTGCTTTTGAGAAAAGAGCACTCTTTTACTCTACTGTGTTTCTTTGGATTCCGAACAGTGAACTTGGTCAGAACAAAAGAACTGGGTTTCCTACACACACGGGCCATATCTAGTTCAACTCTGCTTAGGAAATTGACAAGAACAGTAGCTCCGCTTCATTCAAATACACTGTACTTGCTGGGAAAAGATGCGAGTGCTATTTGCACTGTGTATCGCAATGGGAGCGCAAAGGTGACTTTCCTTACAGAAAACATCTCATGCTCGTAGGACCAAACACTGCATGTGATTCAACTCCATTTAGGACTGGGAAAAAACGCTAGCTTGCGTTACAAGAAACACACTCTGCTTTTGACAAAACAGCACTCTTCTACTCTACTGTGTTTCCTATAGGGCCAGAACAGTGAGCTTTCTCAGAAAAAAAGAACTGTGCTTCATACAAATACTGCCATATCTATTTCAATTCTGCTTAGGAAACTGAAAAGGACAGTAGATCCTCTTCAGTCCAATACACGGTATATGCTGGGAACAGACGCCAGTGCATTTTGCCCTGTGTATGACAATGGGAGCACAATAGTGACTCTTGTTACCAGAAAACAACTCTTGCTCGTAGGACAAGAAACTGCATGTGATTCAACTCCTTTTGGGACTGGGAAACAAATGGTAGCTCGCCTTACAAGAAACACACTCTGCTTTTGAGAAAAGAGCACTCTTCTACTCTACTGTGTTTACTATGGGGTCTGAACAGTGAGCTTGCTCAGAACAAAAGAAATGTGCTTCCAACATACAGGGGCCATACATAGTTCAACTCTGCTCAGAAAACTGACAAGAACAGTAGATCCGCTTAAGTCCAATACACTGTACTTGCTGGGAACAGACGCGAGTGCTATTTGCACTGTTTATGGCAATGGGAGCACAATAGTGACTTTCCTTACAAGAAAACAACTCTTGCTCGTATTACCAAAAACTGCATGTGATTCAACTCCATTTAGGACTGGGAAACAAACGCTAGCTCGCCATACAAGAAACACACTCTGCTTTTGATAAAAGAGCACTCTTCTACTCTACTGTGTTTCCTATAGGGCCAGAAGAGTGAGTTTGCTCAGAACAAAAGAACTGTGCTTCCTACACACATAGGCCATATCTAGTTCAACTCTGCTTGGGAAACTGACAAGAACAGTAGCTCCTCTTCAGTCTAATACACTGTACTTGCTGGGAACAGACGCCAGTGCTACTTGCACTGTGTATGCCAGCGGGAGCGCAATAGTGACTTTCCTTACCAAAAAACAACTCTTACTCGTAGGACCAAAAACTGCATGTGATTCAACTCCATTTAGGACTGGGAAACAAACGCTAGCTCACCTTACAAGAAACATACTCTGCTTTGGAGAAATGATCACTCTTCTACTCTACTGTGTTTCCAATAAGGCCAAAACAGTTAGCTTGCTCAGAACAAAAGAACTGTGCTTCCTACACACACGAGCCATATCTAGTTCAATTCTCCTTAGGAAAATGACAAGAACAGTATATCCTCTTCAGTCCAATACACTGTACTTGCTGGGAACAGACGCCAGTGCTATTAGCCCTTTGTATGACAATGGGAGCACAATAGTGACTCTTCTTACCAGAAAACAACTCTTGCTCATAGGACCAGAAACTGCATGGGATTCAACTCCATTTAGGACTGGGAAACAAAAGCCAGCTCGCCTTACAAGAAACACACTCTGCTTTTGAGATAAGAGCACTCTTCTACTCTTCTGTGTTTCCTATGGGGTCCGAACAGTTAGCTTGCGCAGAACAAAAGAACTGTGCTTCCTACACACACGGGCCATATCTAGTTCAACTCTGCTTAGGAAACTGACAAGAACGGTAGCTCCTCTTCAGTCCAATACACTGTGCTAGCTGGGAACAGACGCGAGTGCTATTTGCACTGAGTATGGCAATAGGAGCGCAATAGTGACTCTTCTTATCAGAAAACACCTCTTGCTCGTAGGACCAGAAACTGCATGGGATTCAACTCCATTTCTGACTGAGAAACAAACACTAGCTCGCCTTACAAGAAACACACTCTGCTTTTGAGAAAAGAGCACTCTTTTACTCTACTGTGTTTCTTTGGGTTCCGAACAGTGAACTTGGTCAGAACAAAAGAACTGGGTTTCCTACACACACGGGCCATATCTAGTTCAACTCTGCTTAGGAAATTGACAAGAACAGTAGCTCCGCTTCATTCAAATACACTGTACTTGCTGGGAAAAGATGCGAGTGCTATTTGCACTGTGTAGCGCAATGGGAGCGCAAAGGTGACTTTCCTTACAGAAAACATCTCATGCTCGTAAGACCAAACACTGCATGTGATTCAACTCCATTTAGGACTGGGAAAAAACGCTAGCTTGCCTTACAAGAAACACACTCTGCTTTTGACAAAAGAGCACTCTTCTACTCTTCTGTGTTTCCTATAGGGCCAGAACAGTGAGCTTGCTCAGAAAAAAAGAACTGTGCTTCATACAAATACTGCCATATCTATTTCAATTCTGCTTAGGAAACTGAAAAGGACAGTAGATCCTCTTCAGTCCAATACACGGTATATGCTGGGAACAGACACCAGTGCTATTTGCCCTGTGTATGACAATGGGAGCACAATAGTGACTCTTGTTACCAGAAAACAACTCTTGCTCGTAGGACAAGAAACTGCATGTGATTCAACTCCTTTTGGGACTGGGAAACAAATGGTAGCTCGCCTTACAAGAAACACACTCTGCTTTTGAGAAAAGAGCACTCTTCTACTCTACTGTGTTTACTATGGGGTCTGAACAGTGAGCTTGCTCAGAACAAAAGAAATGTGCTTCCAACACACAGGGGCCATATATAGTTCAACTCTGCTCAGAAAACTGACAAGAACAGTAGATCCGCTTCAGTCCAATACATTGTACTTGCTGGGAACAGACGCGAGTGCTATTTGCACTGTTTATGGCAATGGGAGCACAATAGTGACTTTCCTTACAAGAAAACAACTCTTGCTCGTAGTACCAAAAACTGCATGTGATTCAACTCCATTTAGGACTGGGAAACAAACGCTAGCTCGCCATACAAGAAACACACTCTGCTTTTGATAAAAGAGCACTCTTCTACTCTACTGTGTTTCCTATAGGGCCAGAAGAGTGAGTTTGCTCAGAACAAAAGAACTGTGCTTCCTACACACATAGGCCATATCTAGTTCAACTCTGCTTGGGAAACTGACAAGAACAGTAGCTCCTCTTCAGTCTAATACACTGTAATTGCTGGGGACAGACGCCAGTGCTACTTGCACTGTGTATGCCAGCGGGAGCGCAATAGTGAATTTCCTTACCAAAAAACAACTCTTACTCGTAGGACCAAAAACTGCATGTGATTCAACTCCATTTAGGACTGGGAAACAAACGCTAGCTCACCTTACAAGAAACATACTCTGCTTTGGAGAAATGATCACTCTTCTACTCTACTGTGTTTCCAATAAGGCCAAAACAGTTAGCTTGCTCAGAACAAAAGAACTGTGCTTCCTACACACACGAGCCATATCTAGTTCAATTCTCCTTAGGAAAATGACAAGAACAGTATATCCTCTTCAGTCCAATACACTGTACTTGCTGGGAACAGACGCCAGTGCTATTAGCCCTTTGTATGACAATGGGAGCACAATAGTGACTCTTCTTACCAGAAAACAACTCTTGCTCATAGGACCAGAAACTGCATGGGATTCAACTCCATTTAGGACTGGGAAACAAAAGCCAGCTCGCCTTACAAGAAACACACTCTGCTTTTGAGATAAGAGCACTCTTCTACTCTTCTGTGTTTCCTATGGGGTCCGAACAGTTAGCTTGCGCAGAACAAAAGAACTGTGCTTCCTACACACACAGCCATATCCAGTTCAACTCTGCTTAGGAAACTGACAAGAACGGTAGCTCCTCTTCAGTCCAATACACTGTGCTAGCTGGGAACAGACGCGAGTGCTATTTGCACTGTGTATGGCATTAGGAGCACAATAGTGACTCTTCTTATCAGAAAACACCTCTTGCTCGTAGGACCAGAAACTGCATGGGATTCAACTCCATTTCTGACTGAGAAACAAACACTAGCTCGCCTTACAAGAAACACACTCTGCTTTTGAGAAAAGAGCACTCTTTTACTCTACTGTGTTTCTTTGAGTTCCGAACAGTGAACTTGGTCAGAACAAAAGAACTGGGTTTCCTACACACACGGGCCATATCTAGTTCAACTCTGCTTAGGAAATTGACAAGAACAGTAGCTCCGCTTCATTCAAATACACTGTACTTGCTGGGAAAAGATGCGAGTGCTATTTGCACTGTGTATCGCAATGGGAGCGCAAAGGTGACTTTCCTTACAGAAAACATCTCATGCTCCTAGGACCAAACACTACATGTGATTCAACTCCATTTAGGACTGGGAAAAAACGCTAGCTTGCCTTACAAGAAACACACTCTGCTTTTGACAAAAGAGCACTCTTCTACTCTACTGTGTTTCCTATAGGGCCAGAACAGTGAGCTTTCTCAGAAAAAAAGAACTGTGCTTCATACAAATACTGCCATATCTATTTCAGTTCTGCTTAGGAAACTGAAAAGGACAGTAAATCCTCTTCAGTCCAATACACTGTATATGCTGGGAACAGACGCCAGTGCTATTTGCCCTGTGTATGACAATGGGAGCACAATACTGACTCTTGTTACCAGAAAACAACTCTTGCTCGTAGGACAAGAAACTGCATGTGATTCAACTCCTTTTGGGACTGGGAAATAAATGGTAGCTCGCCTTACAAGAAACACACTCTGCTTTTGATAAAAGAGCACTCTTCTACTCTACTGTGTTTCCTATAGGGCCAGAAGAGTGAGTTTGCTCAGAACAAAAGAACTGTGCTTCCTACACACATGGGCCATATCTAGTTCAACTCTGCTTGGGAAACTGACAAGAACAGTAGCTCCTCTTCAGTCTAATACACTGTACTTGCTGGGAACAGACGCCAGTGCTACTTGCACTGTGTATGCCAGCGGGAGCGCAATAGTGACTTTCCTTACCAAAAAACAACTCTTACTCGTAGGACCAAAAACTGCATGTGATTCAACTCCATTTAGGACTGGGAAACAAACGCTAGCTCACCTTACAAGAAACATACTCTGCTTTGGAGAAATGATCACTCTTCTACTCTACTGTGTTTCCAATAAGGCCTAAACAGTTAGCTTGCTCAGAACAAAAGAACTGTGCTTCCTACACACAGGGGCCATATCTAGTTCAATTCTTCTTAGGAAAATGACAAGAACAGTATATTCTCTTCAGTCCAATACACTCTACTTGCTGGGAACAGACGCCAGTGCTATTAGCCCTTTGTATGACAATGGGAGCACAATAGTGACTCTTCTTACCAGAAAACAACTCTTGCTCATAGGACGAGAAACTGCATGGGATTCAACTCCATTTAGGACTGGGAAACAAAAGCCAGCTCGCCTTACAAGAAACACACTCTGCTTTTGAGATAAGAGCACTCTTCTACTCTTCTGTGTTTCCTATGGGGTCCGAACAGTTAGCTTGCGCAGAACAAAAGAACTGTGCTTCCTACACACACGGGCCATATCTAGTTCAACTCTGCTTAGGAAACTGACAAGAACGGTAGCTCCTCTTCAGTCCAATACACTGTGCTAGCTGGGAACAGACGCGAGTGCTATTTGCACTGTGTATGGCAATAGGAGCGCAATAGTGACTCTTCTTATCAGAAAACACCTCTTGCTCGTAGGACCAGAAACTGCATGGGATTCAACTCCATTTCTGACTGAGAAACAAACACTAGCTCGCCTTACAAGAAACACACTCTGCTTTTGAGAAAAGAGCACTCTTTTACTCTACTGTGTTTCTTTGGGTTCCGAACAGTGAACTTGGTCAGAACAAAAGAACTGGGTTTCCTACACACACGGGCCATATCTAGTTCAACTCTGCTTAGGAAATTGACAAGAACAGTAGCTCCGCTTCATTCAAATACACTGTACTTGTTGGGAAAAGATGCGAGTGCTATTTGCACTGTGTATCACAATGGGAGCGCAAAGGTGACTTTCCTTACAGAAAACATCTCATGCTCCTAGGACCAAACACTACATGTGATTCAACTCCATTTAGGACTGGGAAAAAACGCTAGCTTGCCTTACAAGAAACACACTCTGCTTTTGACAAAAGAGCACTCTTCTACTCTACTGTGTTTCTTATAGGGCCAGAACAGTGAGCTTGCTCAGAAAAAAAGAACTGTGCTTCATACAAATACTGCCATATCTATTTCAGTTCTGCTTAGGAAACTGAAAAGGACAGTAAATCCTCTTCAGTCCAATACACTGTATATGCTGGGAACAGACGCCAGTGCTATTTGCCCTGTGTATGACAATGGGAGCACAATAGTGACTCTTGTTACCAGAAAACAACTCTTGCTCGAAGGACAAGAAACTGCATGTGATTCAACTCCTTTTGGGACTGGGAAATAAATGGTAGCTCGCCTTACAAGAAACACACTCTGCTTTTGAGAAAAGAGCACTCTTCTACTCTACTGTGTTTACTATGGGGTCTGAACAGTGAGCTTGCTCAGAACAAAAGAACTGTGCTTCCAACACACAGGGGCCATATATAGTTCAACTCTGCTCAGAAAACTGACAAGAACAGTAGATCCGCTTCAGTCCAATACACTGTACTTGCTGGGAACAGACGCGAGTGCTATTTGCACTGTTTATGGCAATGGGAGCACAATAGTGACTTTCCTTACAAGAAAACAACTCTTGCTCGTAGAACCAAAAACTGCATGTGATTCAACTCCATTTCTTACAGGGAAACAATCGCTAGCTCGACTTACAATAAACACACTCTGGATTGAGAAAACAGCACTCTTCTACTCTACTGTGTTTCCTATAGGGCCAGAACAGTGAGCATTCTCAGAACAAAAGAACTGTGCTTTCTACACACACAGTCCATATCTAGTTCAACTCTGCTTAGGAAACTGACAAGAACAGTAGCTCCTCTTCAGTCCAATACACTGTACTTGCTGTGAACAGACTCGAGTGCTATTTGCACTGTGTATGGCAATGGGAGCGCAATATTGACTCTTCTTACCAGAAAACAACTCTTGCTGGTAGGACCAGAAACTGCATGGGATTCAACTCCATTTAGGACTGGGAAACAAACGCTAGCTCGCCTTACAAGAAACACACTCTGCTTTTGAGAAAAGAGCACTCTTCTACTCTACTGTGTTTCCTATAGGGCCAGAACAGTGAGCTTGCTCAGAACAAAAGAACTGTGGTTCCTACACACATGGCCACATCTAGTTCAATTCTGCTTAGGAAACTGACAAGAACAGTAGCTCCTCTTCCGTCCAATACACTGACTGTACATGCTGGGAACAGACGCCAGTGCTATTTGCCCTGTGTATGACAATGGGAGCGCAATAGTGACTCTTCTTAACAAAAAAACAACTCTTGCTCGTAGGACCAGAAACTACATGTGATTCAACTCCATTTAGGACTGGGAAACAAACGCTAGCTCACCTTACAAGAAACACACTCTGCTTTTGAGAAAAGAGCACTCTTCTACTCTACTGTGTATCCTATGGGGTCCGAACAGTGAGCTTGCTCAGAACAAAAGAACTGCGCTTCCTAAACACACGGGCCATATCTAGTTCAACTCTGCTTAGGATACTGACAAGAACAGCAGCTCCTCTTCAATCCAATGCACTGTACTTGCTGGGAACAGACGCGAGTGCTATTTGCACTGTGTATGGCAAAGGGAGCACAATAGTGACTTCCCTTACCAGAAAACAACTCTTGCTCGTAGGACCAAAAACTGCATGTGATTCAACTCCCTTTAGGACTGGGAAACAAATGCTAGCTCGCCTTACAAGAAACACACTCTGCTTTTGAGAAATGATCACTCTTCTACTCTACGGTGTTTCCTATAGGGCCAGAACAGTTAGCTTGCTTAGAACAAAAGAACTGTGCTTCCTACACACACAGGCCATATCTAGTTCAATTCTGCTTTGGAAAGTGACAAGAACAGTAGATCCTCTTCAGTCCAATACACTGTACTTGCTGGGAACAGACGCCAGTGCTATTTACCCTGTGTACGACCATGGGAGCACAATAGTGACTCTTCTTACCAGAAAACAACTCTTGCTAGTAGGACCAGAAACTGCATGGGATTCAACTCCATTTAGGACTGGGAAACAAACGCTAGCTCGACTTACAAGAAACACACTCTAGATTGAGAAAAGAGCACTCTTCTACGCTAATGTGTTTCCTATAGGGCCAGAACAGTGAGCATTCTCAGAACAAAAGAACTGTGCTTCCTACATACATGGGCCATATCTAGTTCAACTCTGCTTAGGAAACTGAAAAGAACAGTAGCTTCTCTTCAGTCCAATACACTGTACTTGCTAGGAACAGACGCGAGTCCTATTTGCACTGTGTATGGCAATGGGAGCACAATAGTGACTTTCCTTACCAGAAAACAACTCTTGCTCGTTGGACCAAAAACTGCATGTGATTCAACCCCATTTCGGACTGGGAAACAAACGCTTTGTCGCCTTACATGAAACACACTCTGCTTTGGAGAAATGATCACTCTTCTACTCTACTGTGTTTCCTATAGGGCCAAAACAGTTTGCTTGCTTAGAAAAAACGAACTGTGCTTCCTACACACGTGCCATATCTAGTTCAATTCTGCTTTGGAAACTGACAAGAACAGTAGATCCTCGTCAGTCCAATACACTGTACTTGCTGGGAACAGACGCCAGTGCTATTTGCCCTGTGTATGACAATGGGAGCACAATAGTGACTCTTCTTACCAGAAAACAACTCTTGCTGGTAGGACCAGAAACTGCATGGGATTCAACTCCATTAAGGACTGGGAAAAAATGCTAGCTCGACTTACAATAAACACACTCTGGATTGAGAAAACAGCACTCTTCTTCTCTAAAGTGTTTCCTATAGGGCAAGAACAATGACATTCTCAGAACAAAAGAGCTGTGCTTCCTACACACACGGTCCATATCTAGTTCAACTCTGCTTGGGAAACTGACAAGAACAGTAGATCCTCTTCAGTCCAATACACTGTACTTGCTGGGAACAGACGCCAGTGCTATTTACCCTGTGTACGACAATGGGAGCACAATAGTGACTTTCCTTACCAGAAAACAAATCTTGATTGTAGGACGAAAAACTGCATGTGAATCAACTCCATTTAGGACTGTGAAACAAACGCTAGCTCGCCTTACAAGAAACACACTCTGCTTTTGAGAAAAGAGCACTCTTCTACTCTACTGTGTTTCCTATGGGGTCCGAACAGTGAACTTGCTCAGAACAAAAGAACTGTGCTTCCTACACACACGGGCCATATCTAGTTCAACTCTGCTTAGGAAACTGACAAGAACGGTAGCTCCTCTTCAGGCCAATACACTGTACTAGCTGGGAACAGACGCGAGTGCTATTTGCACTGTGTATGGCAATAGGAGCACAATAGTGACTCTTCTTATCAGAAAACAACTCTTGCTCATAGGACCAGAAACTGCATGGGATTCAACTCCAATTCTGACTGGGAAACAAACACTAACTCGCCTTACAAGAAACACACTCTGCTTTTGAGAAAAGAGCACTCTTCTACTCTACTGTGTTTCCTATGGGGTCCGAATAGTGAGCTTGCTCAGAACAAAAGAACTGTGCTTCCTACACACACGGGCCATATTTAGTTCAACTCTGCTTAGGAAACTGACAAGAACAGTAGCTCCGCTTCAATCCAATACACTGTACTTGCTGGGAACAGACGCTAGTGCTATTTGCACTGTGTATGGAAATGGGAGCACAATAGTGACTTTCCTTACCAGAAAACAACTCTTGCTCGTAGGACCAAAAACTGCATGTGATTCAACTCCATTTAGGACTGGGAAACAAACGCTAGCTCGCCTTACAAGTAACACACTCTGCTTTTGAGAAAAGAGCACTCTTCTACTCTACTGTGTTTCCTATAGGGCCAGAACAGTGAGCTTGCTCAGAACAAAAGAACTGTGCTTCCTACACACATGGACACATCTAGTTCAATTCTGCTTAGGAAACTGACAAGAACAGTAGCTCCTCTTCAGTCCAATACACTGACTGTACATGCTGGGAACAGACGCCAGTGCTATTTGCCCTGTATATGACAATAGGAGCGCAATAGTGACTCTTCTTACCAAAAAAACAACTCTTGCTCGTAGGACCAGAAACTGCATGTGATTCAACTCCATTTAGGACTGGGAAACAAACGCTAGCTCACCTTACAAGAAACACACTCTGCTTTTGAGAAAAGAGCACTCTTCTACTCTACTGTGTATCCTATGGGGTCCGAACAGTGAGCTTGCTCAGAACAAAGAACTGTGCTTCCTAAACACACGGGCCATATCTAGTTCAACTCTGCTTAGGAAACTGACAACAACAGTAGCTCCTCTTCAATCCAATGCACTGTACTTGCTGGGAACAGACGCGAGTGCTATTTGCACTGTGTATGGCAAAGGGAGCACAATAGTGACTTCCCTTATCAGAAAACAACTCTTGCTCGTAGGACCAAAAACTGCATGTGATTCAACTCCATTTAGGACTGGGAAACAAATGCTAGCTCGCCTTACAAGAAACACACTCTGCTTTAGAGAAATTATCACTCTTCTACTCTACGGTGTTTCCTATAGGGCCAGAACAGTTAGCTTGCTTAGAACAAAAGAACTGTGCTTCCTACACACACGGACCATATCTAGTTCAATTCTGCTTTGGAAAGTGACAAGAACAGTAGATCCTCTTCAGTCCAATACACTGTACTTGCTGGGAACAGACGCCAGTGCTATTTACCCTGTGTACGACAATGGGAGCACAATAGTGACTCTTCTTACCAGAAAACAACTCTTGCTAGTAGGACCAGAAACTGCATGGGATTCAACTCCATTTAGGACTGGGAAACAAACGCTAGCTCGCCTTACAAGAAACACACTCTAGATTGAGAAAAGAGCACTCTTCAACGCTAATGTGTTTCCTATAGGGCCAGAACAGTGAGCATTCTCAGAACAAAAGAACTGTGCTTCCTACATACATGGGCCATATCTAGTTCAACTCTGCTTAGGAAACTGAAAAGAACAGTAGCTCCTCTTCAGTCCAATACACTGTACTTGCTAGGAACAGACGCGAGTGCTATTTGCACTGTGTATGGCAATGGGAGCACAATAGTGACTTTCCTTACCAGAAAACAACTCTTGCTCGTAGGACCAAAAACTGCATGTGATTCAACCCCATTTAGGACTGGGAAACAAACGCTAGCTCGCCTTACAAGAAACACACTCTGCTTTTGATCAATGATCACTCTTCTACTCTACTGTGTTTCCTATAGGGCCAAAACAGTTTGCTTGCTTAGAAAAAACGAACTGTGCTTCCTACACACGTGCCATATCTAGTTCAATTCTGCTTTGGAAACTGACAAGAACAGTAGATCCTCATCAGTCCAATACACTGTACTTGCTGGGAACAGACACCAGTGCTATTTGCCCTGTGTATGACAATGGGAGCACAATAGTGACTCTTCTTACCAGAAAACAACTCTTGCTGGTAGGACCAGAAACTGCATCGGATTCAACTCCATTAAGGACTGGGAAAAAACGCTAGCTCGAATTACAATAAACACACTCTGGATTGAGAAAACAGCACTCTTCTACTCTGAAGTGTTTCATATAGGGCAAGAACAATGAGCATTCTCAGAACAAAAGAGCTGTGCTTCCTACACACACGGTCCATATCTAGTTCAACTCTGCTTGCGAAACTGACAAGAACAGTAGATCCTCTTCAGTCCAATACACTGTTCATGCTGGGAACAGACGCCAGTGCTATTTGCCCTGTGTATGACAAAGGGAGCACAATAGTGACTCTTCTTACCAGAAAACAACTCTTGCTGGTAGGACCAGAAACTGCATGGGATTCAACTCCATTAAGGACTGGGAAAAAATGCTAGCTCGACTTACAATAAACACACTCTGGATTGAGAAAACAGCACTCTTCTTCTCTAAAGTGTTTCCTATAGGGCAAGAACAATGACATTCTCAGAACAAAAGAGCTGTGCTTCCTACACACACGGTCCATATCTAGTTCAACTCTGCTTGGGAAACTGACAAGAACAGTAGATCCTCTTCAGTCCAATACACTGTACTTGCTGGGAACAGACGCCAGTGCTATTTACCCTGTGTACGACAATGGGAGCACAATAGTGACTTTCCTTACCAGAAAACAAATCTTGATTGTAGGACGAAAAACTGCATGTGAATCAACTCCATTTAGGACTGGGAAACAAACGCTAGCTCGCCTTACAAGAAACACACTCTGCTTTTGAGAAAAGAGCACTCTTCTACTCTACTGTGTTTCCTATGGGGTCCGAACAGTGAACTTGCTCAGAACAAAAGAACTGTGCTTCCTACACACACGGGCCATATCTAGTTCAACTCTGCTTAGGAAACTGACAAGAACGGTAGCTCCTCTTCAGGCCAATACACTGTACTAGCTGGGAACAGACGCGAGTGCTATTTGCACTGTGTATGGCAATAGGAGCACAATAGTGACTCTTCTTATCAGAAAACAACTCTTGCTCATAGGACCAGAAACTGCATGGGATTCAACTCCAATTCTGACTGGGAAACAAACACTAACTCGCCTTACAAGAAACACACTCTGCTTTTGAGAAAAGAGCACTCTTCTACTCTACTGTGTTTCCTATGGGGTCCGAATAGTGAGCTTGCTCAGAACAAAAGAACTGTGCTTCCTACACACACGGGCCATATTTAGTTCAACTCTGCTTAGGAAACTGACAAGAACAGTAGCTCCGCTTCAATCCAATACACTGTACTTGCTGGGAACAGACGCCAGTGCTATTTGCACTGTGTATGGAAATGGGAGCACAATAGTGACTTTCCTTACCAGGAAACAACTCTTGCTCGTAGGACCAAAAACTGCATGTGATTCAACTCCATTTAGGACTGGGAAACAAACGCTAGCTCGCCTTACAAGTAACACACTCTGCTTTTGAGAAAAGAGCACTCTTCTACTCTACTGTGTTTCCTATAGGGCCAGAACAGTGAGCTTGCTCAGAACAAAAGAACTGTGCTTCCTACACACATGGACACATCTAGTTCAATTCTGCTTAGGAAACTGACAAGAACAGTAGCTCCTCTTCAGTCCAATACACTGACTGTACATGCTGGGAACAGACGCCAGTGCTATTTGCCCTGTATATGACAATAGGAGCGCAATAGTGACTCTTCTTACCAAAAAAACAACTCTTGCTCGTAGGACCAGAAACTGCATGTGATTCAACTCCATTTAGGACTGGGAAACAAACGCTAGCTCACCTTACAAGAAACACACTCTGCTTTTGAGAAAAGAGCACTCTTCTACTCTACTGTGTATCCTATGGGGTCCGAACAGTGAGCATTCTCAGAACAAAGAACTGTGCTTCCTAAACACACGGGCCATATCTAGTTCAACTCTGCTTAGGAAACTGACAACAACAGTACCTCCTCTTCAATCCAATGCACTGTACTTGCTGGGAACAGACGCGAGTGCTATTTGCACTGTGTATGGCAAAGGGAGCACAATAGTGACTTCCCTTATCAGAAAACAACTCTTGCTCGTAGGACCAAAAACTGCATGTGATTCAACTCCATTTAGGACTGGGAAACAAATGCTAGCTCGCCTTACAAGAAACACACTCTGCTTTAGAGAAATTATCACTCTTCTACTCTACGGTGTTTCCTATAGGGCCAGAACAGTTAGCTTGCTTAGAACAAAAGAACTGTGCTTCCTACACACACGGACCATATCTAGTTCAATTCTGCTTTGGAAAGTGACAAGAACAGTAGATCCTCTTCAGTCCAATACACTGTACTTGCTGGGAACAGACGCCAGTGCTATTTACCCTGTGTACGACAATGGGAGCACAATAGTGACTCTTCTTACCAGAAAACAACTCTTGCTAGTAGGACCAGAAACTGCATGGGATTCAACTCCATTTAGGACTGGGAAACAAACGCTAGCTCGCCTTACAAGAAACACACTCTAGATTGAGAAAAGAGCACTCTTCAACGCTAATGTGTTTCCTATAGGGCCAGAACAGTGAGCATTCTCAGAACAAAAGAACTGTGCTTCCTACATACATGGGCCATATCTAGTTCAACTCTGCTTAGGAAACTGAAAAGAACAGTAGCTCCTCTTCAGTCCAATACACTGTACTTGCTAGGAACAGACGCGAGTGCTATTTGCACTGTGTATGGCAATGGGAGCACAATAGTGACTTTCCTTACCAGAAAACAACTCTTGCTCGTAGGACCAAAAACTGCATGTGATTCAACCCCATTTAGGACTGGGAAACAAACGCTAGCTCGCCTTACAAGAAACACACTCTGCTTTTGATCAATGATCACTCTTCTACTCTACTGTGTTTCCTATAGGGCCAAAACAGTTTGCTTGCTTAGAAAAAACGAACTGTGCTTCCTACACACGTGCCATATCTAGTTCAATTCTGCTTTGGAAACTGACAAGAACAGTAGATCCTCATCAGTCCAATACACTGTACTTGCTGGGAACAGACACCAGTGCTATTTGCCCTGTGTATGACAATGGGAGCACAATAGTGACTCTTCTTACCAGAAAACAACTCTTGCTGGTAGGACCAGAAACTGCATCGGATTCAACTCCATTAAGGACTGGGAAAAAACGCTAGCTCGAATTACAATAAACACACTCTGGATTGAGAAAACAGCACTCTTCTACTCTGAAGTGTTTCATATAGGGCAAGAACAATGAGCATTCTCAGAACAAAAGAGCTGTGCTTCCTACACACACGGTCCATATCTAGTTCAACTCTGCTTGCGAAACTGACAAGAACAGTAGATCCTCTTCAGTCCAATACACTGTTCATGCTGGGAACAGACGCCAGTGCTATTTGCCCTGTGTATGACAAAGGGAGCACAATAATGACTCTTCTTACCAGAAAACAACTCTTGCTCGTAAGACAAAAAACTGCATGTGCTTCAACTCCATTTAGGATTGGGAAACAAACGCTAGCTCGCCTTACAAGAAACACACTCTGATTTTGAGAAAAGAGCACTCTTCTACTCTACTGCATTTCCTATGGGTCCGAAAAGTGAGCTTGCTCAGAACAAAAGAATTGTGCTTCCTACACACACGGGCCATATCTAGTTCAACTCTGCTTAGGAAACTGACAAGAACAGTAGCTCCTCTTCAGTCCTATACACTGTAATTGCTGGGAACAGACGCGAGTGCTATTTGCACTGTGTATGGCAATGTGAGTACAATAGTGACTTTCCTTACCAGAAAACAACTCTTGCTCGTAGGACCAATAACTGGATGTGATTCAACTCCATTTAGGACTGGGAAACAAACGCTAGCTCGCCTTACAAGAAACACACTCTGGTTTGAGAAAAAAGCACTCTTCTACTCTACTGTGTTTCCTATAGGGTCCGAACAGTGAGCTTGCTTAGAAAAAACGAAC
>NW_026737344.1:0-43651 GCF_949786415.1 Peromyscus eremicus | reverse complement strand
TGGGAAACAAACACTAACTCGCATTACAAGAAACACACTCTGCTTTTGAGAAAAGAGCAGTCTTCTATTCTACTGTGGTTCATATGGGGTCCGAACACTGAGCTTGCTCAGAACAAAAGAACTGTGCTTCCTACACACACGGGCCATATCTAGTTCAACTCTGCTCAGGAAACTGACAAGAACAGTAGCTCCTCTTCAGTCCAATACACTGTCCTTGCTGGGACAGACACGAGTGCTATTTGAACTGTGTATGGCAATGGGATTACAATAGTGACTTTCCTTACCAGAAAACAACTCTTGCTCGTAGGTCCAAAAACTGTATGTGATTCAACTCCATTTAGACTGGGAAACAAACACTAGCTCGCCTTACAAGAAACACACTCTGCTTTTGAGAAAAGAGCACTCTTCTACTCTAATGTGTTTTCTATGGGGTCCGAACATTGAACTTGCTCAGAACAAAAGAACTGTGCTTCCTACACACAGGGGCCATATCTAGTTCAGCTCTGCTTAGGAAACTAAAAAGAACAGGAGCTCTGCTTCAGTCCAATACACTGTACTTGCTGGGAACAGACGCCAGTGCTATTTGCCCTGTGTATGACAATTGGAGCATAATAGTGACTCTTCTTACCAGATAACAACTCTTGCTCGTAGGACCAGAAACTGCATGGGATTCAACTCCATTTCTGACTGGGAAACAAACACTAGCTCGCATTACAAGAAACACACTCTCCTTTTGAGAAAAGAGCACTCTTCTACTCTAATGTGTTTCCTATCGGGTCCGAATAGTGAGCTTGCTCAGAACAAAAGAACTGTGCTTCATACACACAGGGGCCATATCTAGTTCAACTCTGCTTAGGAAACTGACAAGAACAGTAGCTCCTCTTCAGTGCAATACACTGTACTTGCTGGGAACAGTCGCGAGTGCTATTTGCACTGTGTATGGAAATGGGAACGCAATAGTGACTTTCCTTACCAGAAACAACTCTTGCTCGTAGGACCAAAATCTGCATGTGATTCAACTCCATTTAGGACTGGGAAACAAATGCTAGCTCGCCTTACAAGAAACACACTCTGCTTTTGAGAAAAGAGCACTCTTCTACTCTTCTGTGTTTCCTATGTGGTCCGAACAGTGAGCTTGCTCAGAACAAAAGAACTGTGCTTCATACAAATACGGCCATATCTAGTTCAATTATGCTTAGGAAACTGAAAAGAACAGTAGATCCTCTTCAGTCCAATACAGTGTACATGCTGGGAACAGACGCCAGTGTTATTTGCCCTGTGAATGACAATGGGAGCACAATAGTGACTCTTCTTACCAGAAAAAAACTCTTGCTCGTAGGACCAAAAACAGCATGTGATTCAACTCCATTTAGTACTGGGAAACAAACGCTAGCTTGCCTTACAAGAAACACACTGTGCTTTTGAGAAAAGAGCACTCTTCTACTCTACTGTGTTTCCTATGGGGACCGAAAAGTGAGCTTGCTCATAACAAAAGAACAGTGCTTCATACAAATACGGCCATATCTAGTTCAATTCTGCTTAGGAAACTGACAAGAACAGAAGATCCTCTTCATTCCAATACACTGTACATGCTGGGAAGAGACGCCAGTGCTATTTGCCCTGTGTATGACAATTGAAGCACAATAGTGACTCTTCTTACCAGAAAACAACTCTTGCTCGTAGGACAAGAAACTGCATGTGATTCAACTCCATTTAGGACTGGGAAACAAACGCTAGCTCATCTTAAAGAAACACACTCTGCTTTTGAGAAAAGAGCACTGTTCTACTCTACTGTGTATCCTATGGGGTCCGAACAGTGAGCTTGCTCAGAACAAAAGAACTGTCGTTTCTCCACACACGGGCCATATCTAGTTCAACTCTGCTTAGGAAACTGACAAGAACACTAGCTCCGCTTCAGTCCAATACACTGTACTTGCTGGGAACAGACGCGAGTGCTATTTACACTGTATATGGCAATGGGAGCGCAATAGTGACTTTTTTTAACCAGAAAACACCTCTTGCTCGTAGGACCAGAAACTGCATGGGATTCAACTCCATTTAGGACTGGGAAACAAACACTAGCTCGCCTTACAAGAAATACACTCTGCTTTTGAGAAAAGAGCACTCTTCTACTCTTCTGTGTTTCCTATGTGGTCCAAACAGTGAACTTGCTCAGAACAAAAGAACTGTGCTTCCTACACACAGGGGCCATATCTAGTTCAACTCTGCTTAGCAAACTGACAAGAACAGTAGCTCCACTTCAGTCCAATACACTGTACTTGCTGGGAACAGATGCGAGTGCTATTTGCACTGTGTATGGAAATGGGAGCGCAATAGTGACTTTCCTTACCAGAAAACAACTCTTGCACATAGGACCAAAAACTGCATGTGATTCAACTCCATTTAGGACTGGGAAACAAACGCTAGCTCGCCTTACAAGAAACACACTCTGCTTTTGAGAAAAGAGCACTCTTCTACTCTACTGTGTCTCCTATAGGGCCAGAACAGTGAGTTTGCTCAGAACAAAAGAACTGTGCTTCCTACAAATACGGCTATATCTAGTTCAATTCTGCTTAGGAAACTAACAAGAACAGTAGATCCTCTTCAGTCCAATACACTGTACATGCTGGGAACAGACGCCAGTGCTATTTGCCCTGTGTATGACAATGGGAGCGCAATAGTGACTCTTCTTACCAGAAAACAACTCTTGCTCGTAGGACAAGAAACTGCATGTGATTCAACTCCATTTAAGACTGGGAAACAAACGCTAGCTCGCCTTACAAGAAACACACTCTGCTTTTGAGAAAAGAGCACTCTTCTACTCTACTGTGTTTCCTATGGGGTCCGAACAGTGAGCTTGCTCAGAACAAAAGAACTGTGCTTCCTACACACAGGGGCCATATCTAGTTCAACTCTGCTTAGGAAACTGACAAGAACAGTAGCTCCTCTTCAGTGCAATACACTGTACTTGCTGGGAACAGACACGAGTGCTATTTGAACTGTGTATGGCAATGGGAGTGCAATAGTGACTTTCCTTACCAGAAAAAAACTCTTGCTCATAGGACCAAAAACTGTATGTGATTCAACTCCATTTAGGACTGGGAAACAAACACTAGCTCGCCTTACAAGAAACACACTCTGCTTTTGAGAAAAGAGAACTCTTCTACTCTAATGTGTTTTCTATGTGGTCCGAACATTGAGCTTGCTCAGAACAAAAGAATTGTGCTTCCTACACACAGGGGCCATATCTAATTCAGCTCTGCTTAGGAAACTGACAAGAACAGTAGCTCCGCTTCAGTCCAATACACTGTACTTGCTGGGAACAGACGCCAGTGCTATTTGCCCTGTGTATGACAATGGGAGCGTAATAGTGACTCTTCTTACCAGAAAACAACTCTTGCTCGTAGGACCATAAACTGCATGGGATTCAACTCCATTTCTGACTGGGAAACAAACACTAGCTCGCCTTACAAGAAACACACTCTGCTTTTAAAAAAGAGCACTCTTCTACTCTAATGTGTTTCCTATGGGGTCCGAATAGTGAGCTTGCTCAGAACAAAAGAACTGTGCTTCCTACACACAGGGGCCATATCTAGTTCAACTCTGCTTAGGAAACTGACAAGAACAGTAGCTCCTCTTCAGTCCAATACACTGTAATTGCTGGGAACAGACGCGAGTGCTATTTGCACTGTGTATGGAAATGGGAACGCAATAGTGACTTTCCTTACCAGAAACAACTCTTGCTCGTAGGACCAAAAACTGCATGTGATTCAACTCCATTTAGGACTGGGAAACAAACACTAGCTCGCCATACAAGAAACACACTCTGTTTTTGAGAAAAGAGCACTCTTCTACTCTACTGTGTTTCCTATAGGACCAGAACAGTGAGCTTGCTCAGAACAAAAGAACTGTGCTTCCTACACACAGGGGCCATATCTAGTTCAACTCTGCTTAGCAAACTGACAAGAACAGTAGCTCCGCTTCAGTCCAATACACTGTACTTGCTGGGAACAGATGCGAGTGCTATTTGCACTGTGTATGGAAATGGGAGCGCAATAGTGACTTTCTTTACCAGAAAACAACTCTTGCACATAGGACCAAAAACTGCATGTGATTCAACTCCATTTAGGACTGGGAAACAAACACTAGCTCGCCTTACAAGAAACACACTCTGCTTTTGAGAAAAGAGCACTCTTCTACTCTAATGTGTCTCCTATAGGGCCAGAACAGTGAGTTTGCTCAGAACAAAGAACTGTGCTTCCTACAAGTACGGCCATATCTAGTTCAATTCTGCTTAGGAAACTGACAAGAACAGTAGATCCTCTTCAGTGCAATACACTGTACATGCTGGGAAAAGACGCCAGTTCAATTTGCCCTGTGTATGACAATGGGAGCGCAATAGTGACTCTTCTTACCAGAAAACAACTCTTGCTCATAGGACAAGAAACTGCATGTGATTCAACTCCATTTAGGACTGGGAAACAAACGCTAGGTCGACTTACAAGAAACACACTCTGCTTTTGAGAAAAGAGCACTCTTCTACTCTACTCTGTTTCCTATGGGGTCTGAAAAGTGAGCTTGCTCAGAACAAAAGAACTGTGCTTCCTACACACAGGGGCCATATCTCGTTCAACTCTGCTTAGGAAACTGACAAGAACAGTAGCTCCTCATCAGTGCAATACACTGTACTTGCTAGGAAAAGACGCGAGTGCTATTTGAACTGTGTATGGCAAAGGGAGCACAATAGTGACTTTCCTTACCAGAAAACAATTCTTGTTCATAGGACCAAAAACTGCATGTGATTCAACTCCATTTAGGACTGGGAAACAAACGCTAGCTCGCCTTACAAGAAACACACTCTGCTTTTGAGAAAAGAGCAGTCTTCTATTCTACTGTGGTTCATATGTGGTCCGAACATTGAGCTTGCTCAGAATGAAAGAACTGTGCTTCCTACACACACGGGCCATATCTAGTTCAACTCTGCTTAGGAAACTGACAAGAACAGTAGCTCCTCTTCAGTCCAATACACTGTACTTGCTGGGAACAGACACGAGTGCTATTTGAACTGTGTATGGCAATGGGATTACAATAGTGACTTTCCTTACCAGAAAACAACTCTTGCTCGTAGGTCCAAAAACTGTATGTGATTCAACTCCATTTAGACTGGGAAACAAACACTAGCTCGCCTTACAAGAAACACACTCTGCTTTTGAGAAAAGAGCACTCTTCTACTCTAATGTGTTTTCTGTGGGGTCCGAACATTGAACTTGCTCAGAACAAAAGAACTGTGCTTCCTACACACAGGGGCCATATCTATTTCAGCTTTGCTTAGGAAACTGACAAGAACAGGAGCTCTGCTTCAGTCCAATACACTGTACTTGCTGGGAACAGATGCCAGTGCTATTTGCCCTGTGTATGACAATGGGAGCATAATAGTGACTCTTCTTACCAGATAACAACTCTTGCTCGTAGGACCAGAAACTGCATGGGATTCAACTCCATTTCTGACTGGGAAACAAACACTAGCTCGCATTACAAGAAACACACTCTCCTTTTGAGAAAAGAGCACTCTTCTACTCTAATGTGTTTCCTATGGGTCCGAATAGTGAGCTTGCTCAGAACAAAAGAACTGTGCTTCCTACACACAGGGGCCATATCTAGTTCAACTCTGCTTAGGAAACTGACAAGAACAGTAGCTCCTCTTCAGTGCAATACACTGTACTTGCTGGGAACAGACGCGAGTGCTATTTGCACTGTGTATGGAAATGGGAACGCAATAGTGACTTTCCTGACCAGAAACAACTCTTGCTCGTAGGACCAAAAACTGCATGTGTTTCAACTCCATTTAGGACTGGGAAACAAACGCTAGCTCGCCTTACAAGAAACACACTGTGCTTTTGAGAAAAGAGCACTCCTCTACTCTACTGTGTTTCCTATGGGGACCGAAAAGTGAGCTTGCTCAGAACAAAAGAACAGTGCTTCATACAAATACGGCCATATCTAGTTCAATTCTGCTTAGGAAACTGACAAGAACAGAAGATCCTCTTCATTCCAATACACTGTACATGCTGGGAACAGACGCCAGTGCTATTTGCCCTGTGTATGACAATTGGAGCACAATAGTGACTCTTCTTACCAGAAAACAACTCTTGCTCGTAGGACAAGAAACTGCATGTGATTCAACTCCATTTAGGACTGGGAAACAAACGCTAGCTCGTCTTACAAGAAACACACTCTGCTTTTGAGAATAGAGCACTGTTCTACTCTACTGTGTATCCTATGGGGTCTGAACAGTGAGCTTGTTCAGAACAAAAGAACTGTCGTTTCTCCACACACGGGTCATATCTAGTTCAACTCTGCTTAGGAAACTGACAAGAACAGTAGCTCCTCTTCAGTCCAATACACTGTACATGCAGGGAACAGACGCTAGTGCTATTTGTCCTCTGTGTGACAATGGGAGCTCAATAGTGACTCTTCTTATCAGAAAACGCCTCTTGCACGTAGGACCAGAAACTGCATGTGATTCAACTCCATTTAGGAATGGGAAACAAACGCTAGCTTGCCTTACAAGAAACACACTCTGCTTTTGAGAAAAGAGCAATCTTCTACTCTACTGTGTTTCCTATAGGGCCAGAACAGTGTGTTTGCTCAGAACAAAAGAACTGTGCTTTCTACAAATACGGCCATATCTATTTCAATTCTGCTTAGGAAACTGAAAAGAACAGTAGATCCTCTTCAGTCCAATACACTGTACATGCTGGGAACAGACGCCAGTGCTATTTGCCCTGTGTCTGACAATGGGAGCGAAATAGTGACTTTCCTTACCAGAAAACAACTCTTGCTCGTAGGAACAAAAACTGCATGTGATTCAACTCCATTTAGGACTGGGAAACAAACGCTAGCTCGCCTTACAAGAAACACACTCTGCTTTTGAGAAAAGAGCACTCTTCTACTCTACTGTGTTTCCTATAGGGCCAGAACAGTGAGCTTGCTCAGAACAAAAGAACTGTGCTTCATACAAATACGGCCATATCTAGTTCAATTATGCTTAGGAAACTGAAAAGAACAGTAGATCCTCTTCAGTCCAATACAGTGTACATGCTGGGAACAGACACCAGAGTTATTTGCCCTGTGAATGACAATGGGAGCACAATAGTGACTCTTCTTATCAGAAAACACCTCTTGCTCGTAGGACCAGAAACTGCATGGGATTCAACTCCATTTCTGACTGGGAAACAAACACTAGCTCGCCTTACAAGAAACACACTCTGCTTTTGAGAAAAGAGCACTCTTCTACTCTACTGTGTTTCCTATGGGGTCCGAACAGTGAGCTTGCTCAGAACAAAAGAACTGTGCTTCCTACACACACGGGCCATATCTAGTTCAACTCTGCTTAGGAAACTGACAAGAACGGTAGCTCCTCTTCAGTCCAATACACTGTCCTAGGTGGGAACAGACGTGAGTGCTATTTGTACTGTGTATGGCAATAGGAGCGCAATAGTGACTCTTCTTATCAGAAAACAACTATTGCTGGTAGGACCAGAAACTGCATGGGATTCAACTCCATTTAGGACTGGGAAACAAACCTTAGCTCGACTTACAAGAAACACACTCTGGATTGCGAAAGGAGCACTCTTCTACTCTAATGTCTTTCCTAAAGGGCCAGAACAGTGAGCATTCTCAGAACAAATGAACCGTGCTTCATACAAATACGGCCATATCTAGTTCAATTATGCTTAGGAAACTGAAAAGAACAGTAGATCCTCTTCAGTCCAATACAGTGTACATGCTGGAAACAGACGCCACTGTTATTTATCCTGTGTATGACAATGGGAGCACAATAGTGACTCTTCTTACCAGAAAACAACTCTTGCTCATAGGACAAGAAACTGCATGTGATTCAACTCCATTTAGGACTGGGAAACAAACGCTAGCTCGCCTTACAAGAAACACACTCTGCTTTTGAGAAAAGAGCACTTTTCTACTCTACTGTGTATACTATGGGGACCGAACAGTGAGCTTGCTCAGAACAACAGAACTGTGCTTCCTCCACACATGGGACATATCTAGTTCAACTCTGCTTAGGAAACTGACAGGAACAGTAGCTCCACTTCAGTCCAATACACTGTACATGCAGGGAACAGACGCCAGTGCTATTTGTCCTCTGTATGACAATGGGAGCGCAATAGTGACTCTTCTTACCAGAAAACACCTCTTGCTCATAGGACCAAAAACTGCATGTGATTCAACTCCATTTAGGACTGGGAAACAAACGCTAGCTCGCCTTACAAGAAACACACTCTGCTTTTGAGAAAAGAGCACTCTTCTACTCTACTGTGTTTCCTATAGGGCCAGAACAGTGAGTTTGCTCAGACCAAAGAACTGTGCTTCCTACAAATACGGCCATATCTAATTCAATTCTGCTTAGGAACCTGACAAGAACAGTAGATCCTCTTCAGTCCAATACACTGTACTTGCTGGGAACAGACGCGATTGCTATTTGCACTGTGTCTGACAATGGGAGCGCAATAGTGACTTTCCTTACCAGAAAACAACTCTTGCTTGTAGGACCAAAAACAGGATGTGATTCAACTCCACTTAGTACTGGGAAACAAACGCTAGCTTGCCTTACAAGAAACACACTCTGCTTTTGAGAAAAGAGCACTCTTCTACTCTACTGTGTTTCCTATGGGGTCCGAACAGTGAGCTTGCTCAGAACAAAATAACTTTGCTTCCTACACACACGGCCATATCTAGTTCAACTCTGCTTAGGAAACTGACAAGAACGGTAGCTCCTCCTCAGTCCAATACATTGTCCTAGCTGGGAACAGACGCGAGTGCTATTTGTACTGTGTATGGCAATAGGAGCGCAATAGTGACTCTTATCAGAAAACAACTCTTGCTGGTAGGACCAGAAACTTCATGGGATTCAACTCTATTTAGGACTGGGAAACAAACGATAGCTCGACTTACAAGAAACACACTCTGGATTGAGAAAGGAGCACTCTTCTACTCTAATGTGTTTCCTATAGGGCCAGAACAGTGAGCATTCTCAGAACAAAAGAACTGTGCTTCCTACACACACAGTCCATATCTAGTTAAACTCTGCTTAGGAAACTGACAAGAACAGTAGATCCTCTTCAGTCCAATACACTGTACATGCTGGGAACAGATGCCAGTGTGATTTGCCCTGTGGATGACAATGGGAGCGCAATAGTGACTCTTCTTACCAGAAAACAACTCTTGCTCGTAGGACCAGATACTGCATGTGATTCAACTCCATTTAGGATTGGGAAACAAACGCTAGCTCGCATTACAAGAAACATACTCTGCTTTTGAGAAAAGAGCACTCTTCTACTCTACTCTGTTTACTACGGGGTCCGTAAATTGAGCTTGCTCAGAACAAAAGAACTGTGCTTCCTACACTCAGGGGCCATATCTAGTTCAACTCTGCTTAGGAAACTGACAAGAACAGTAGCTCCGCTTCAGTTTAATACACTGTACTTGCTGGGAACAGATGCCAGTGCTATTTGCCCTGTTTATGACAATGGGAGCGCAATATTGACTCTTCTTACCAGAAAACATCTCTTGCTCGTAGGACCAGAAACTGCATGTATTTCAAATCCATTTAGGAATGGGAAACAAACACTAGCTCGCCTTACAAGAAACACACTCTGCTTTTGAGAGAAGAGCACTCTTCTACTCTACTGTGTTTCCTATAGGGCCAGAACAGTGAGTTTGCTCAGAACAAAAGAACTGTGCTTCCTACAAATACGGCCATATCTAGTTCAATTCTGCTTAGGAAACTGACAAGAACAGTAGATCCTCTTCCGTCCAATACACTGTACTTGCTGGGAACAGACGCGAGAGCTATTTGCACTGTGTATGGCAATGGGAGCACAACAGTGACTTTCCTTACCAGAAAACAACTCTTGCTCATAGGACCAAAAACTGCATGTGATTCAACTCCATTTAGGACTGGGAAACAAACGCTAGCTCGCCTTACAAGAAACACACTCTGCTTTTGAGAAAAGAGCACTCTTCTACTCTACTATGTATCCTATGGGGTCCGAACAGTGAGCTTGCTCAGAACAACAGAACTGTGCTTCCTCCACACACGGGCCATATCTAGTTCAACTCTGCTTAGGAAACTGACAAGAACAGTAGCTCCACTTCAGTCCAATACACTGTACATGCAGGGAACAGACGCCAGTGCTATTTGTCCTCTGTATGACAATTGCAGCACAATAGTGACTCTTCTTATCAGAAAACACCTCTTGCTCGTAGGACCAGAAACTGCATGGGATTCAACTCCATTTCTGACTGGGAAACAAACACTAGCTCGCCTTACAAGAAACACACTCTGCTTTTGAGAAAAGAGCACTCTTCTACTCTACTGTATTTCCTATGTGGTCCGAACAGTGAGCTTTCTCAGAACAAAAGAACTGTGCTTCCTACACACAGGGGCCATATCTAGTTCAACTCCGCTTAGGAAACTGACAAGAACAGTAGCTCCGCTTCAGTCCAATACACTGTACTTGCTGGTAACAGACGCAAGTGCTATTTGTACTGTGTATGGCAATGGGAGCCCAAGAGTGACTTTCCTTACCAGAAAACAACTCTTGCTCATAGGACCAAAAACTGTATGTGATTCAACTCCATTTAGGACTGGGAAACAAACACTAGCTCGCCTTACAAGAAACACACTCTGCTTTTCAGAAAAGAGCACTCTTCTACTCTACTGTGTTTCCTATAGGGCCAGAACAGTGAGCTTCCTCAGAACAAAAGAACTGTGCTTCCTACAAATAGGGCCATATATAGTTCAATTATGCTTAGGAAACTGAAAAGAACAGTAGCTCCTATTCAGTCCAATACAGTGTACATGCTGGTAACAGACACCAGTGTTATTTGCCCTGTGAATGACAATGGGAGCACAATAGTGACTCTTCTTACCAGAAAACAACTCTTGCTCTTAGGACAAGAAACTGCATGTGATTCAACTCCATTTAGGACTGGGAAACAAATGCTAGCTCGCTTTACAAGAAACACACTCTGCTTTTGAGAAAAGAGCACTCTTCTACTCTACTGTGTTTCCTATGGGGTCTGAACAGTGAGCTTGCTCAGAACAAAAGAAGTGTGCTTGCTACACACAGGGGCAATATCTAGTTCAACTCTGCTTAGGAAACTGACAAGAACAGTAGCTCTGCTTCAGTCCAATACACTGTACTTGCTGGGAACAGACGCCAGTGCTATTTGCACTGTGTATGGCAATGCGAGCACAATAATGGCTTTCCTTACCAGAAAAAAACTCTTGCTCATGGGACCAAAAACTGCATGTTATTCAACTCCATTTAGGACTGGGAAACAAACGCTAGCTCGCCTTACAAGAAACACACTCTGCTTTTGATAAAAGAGCACTCTTCTACTCTACTGTTTTTCCTATAGGGCCAGAACTGTGAGTTTGCTCAGAACAAAAGAACTGTGATTCCTACAAATACGGCCATATCTAGTTCAATTCTGCTTAGTAAACTGACAAGAACAGTAGATCCTCTTCAGTCCAATACACTGTACATGCTGGGAACAGACGCCAGTGCTATTTTCCCTGTGTATGACAATGGAGCACAATAGTGACTCTTCTTACCAGAAAACAACTCTTGCTCGTAGGACAAGAAACTGCATGTGATTCAACTCCATTTAGGACTGGAAAACAAACGCTAGCTCGCCTTACAAGAAACACACTCTGCTTTTGAGAAAAGAGCACTCTTCTACTCTACTGTGTATCCTATGGGGTCCGAACAGTGAGCTTGCTCAGAACAACAGAACTGTGCTTCCTCCACACACGGGCCATATCTAGTTCAACTCTGCTTAGGAAACTGACAAGAACAGTAGCTCCACTTCAGTCCAATACACTGTACATGCAGGGAACAGACGCCAGTGCTATTTGTCCTCTGTATGATAATGGGAGCACAATAGTGACTCTTCTTATCAGAAAACATCTCTTGATCTTAGGACCAGAAACTGCATGGGATTCAACTCCATTTCTGACTGGGAAACAAACACTCGCTCGCCTTACAAGAAACACACTCTGCTTGTGAGAAAGGAGCACTCTTCTACTCTACTGTATTTCCTATGTGGTCCGAACAGTGAGCTTTCTCAGAACAAAAGAACTGTGCTTCCTACACACAGGGCCATATCTAGTTCAACTCTGCTTAGGAAACTGACAAGAACAGTAGCTCCGCTTCAGTCCAATACACTGTACTTGCTGGGAACAGACGCGAGTGCTATTTGCACTGTGTATTGCAATGGGAGCGCAAGAGTGACTTTCCTTACCAGAAAACAACTCTTGCTCATAGGACCAAAAACTGTATGTGATTCAACTCCATTTAGGTTTGGGAAACAAACGCTAGCTCGCCTTACAAGAAACACACTCTGCTTTTGAGAAAAGAGCACTCTTCTACTCTACTGTGTTTCCTATAGGGCCAGAACAGTGAGTTTGCTCAGAACAAAAGCACTGTGCTTCCTACAAATACGGCCATATCTAGTTCAATTATGCTTAGGAAACTTACAAGAACAGTAGATCCTCTTCAGTCCAATACACTGTACATGCTGGGAACTGACGCCAGTGCTATTTGCCCTGTGTATGACAATGGGAGCGCAATAGTGACTCTTCTTACCAGAAAACAACTCTTGCTTGTAGGACAAGAAACTGCATGTGATTCAACTCCATTTAGGACTGGAAAACAAACGCTAGCTCGCCTTACAAGAAACACACTCTGCTTTTGAGAAAAGAGCACTCTTCTACTCTACTGTGTATCCTATGGGGTCCGAACAGTGAGCTTGCTCAGAACAACAGAACTGTGCTTCCTCCACACACGGGCCATATCTAGTTCAACTCTGCTTAGGAAACTGACAAGAACAGTAGCTCCACTTCAGTCCAATACACTGTACATGCACGGAACAGACGCCAGTGCTATTTGTCCTCTGTATAACAATGGGAGCACAATAGTGACTCTTCTTATCAGAAAACACCTTTTGCTCGTAGGACCAGAAACTGCATGGGATTCAACTCCATTTCTGACTAGGAAACAAACACTAGCTCGCCTTACAAGAAACACACTCTGCTTTTGAGAAAAGAGCACTCTTCTACTCTACTGTATTTCCTATGTGTTCCGAACAGTGAGCTTGCTCAGAACAAAAGAAATGTGCTTCCTACACACAGGGGCCATATATAGATCAACTCTGCTTAGGAAACTGACAAGAACAGTAGCTCCGCTTCAGTCCAATACACTGTACTTGCTGGGAACAACGCGAGTGCTATTTGCACTGTGTATGGCAATGGGAGCGCAATAGTTACTTTCCTTACCAGAAAACAACTCTTGCTCATAGGACCAAAAAGTGCATGTGATTCAACTCCATTTAGGACTTCGAAAAAACGCAAGCTCGCCTTTCAAGAAACACACTCTGCTTTTGAGAAAAGAGCACTCTTCTACTCTACTGTGTTTCCTATAGGGCCAGAACAGTGAGTTTGCTAAGAACAAAAGCACTGTGCTTCCTACAAATACGGCCATATCTAGTTCAATTATGCTTAGGAAACTTACAAGAACAGTAGATCCTCTTCAGTCCAATACACTGTACATGCTGGGAACTGACGCCAGTGTTATTTGCCCTGTGTATGACAATGGGAGCACAATAGTGACTCTTCTTACCAGAAAACAACTCTTGCTCATAGGACCAAAAACAGGAGGTGATTAAACTCCACTTAGGACTGGGAATCAAACGCTAGCTTGCCTTACAAGAAACACACTCTGCTTTTGATAAAAGAGCACTCTTCTACTCTACTGTTTTTCCTATAGGGCCAGAACAGTGAGTTTGCTCAGAACAAAAGAACTGTGATTCCTACAAATAAGGCCATATCTAGTTCAATTCTGCTTAGTAAACTGACAAGAACAGTAGATCCTCTTCAGTCCAATACACTGTACATGCTGGGAACAGACGCCAGTGCTATTTGCCCTGTGTATGACAATGGAGCACAATAGTGACTCTTCTTAAAAGAAAACAACTCTTGCTCGTAGGACAAGAAACTGCATGTGATTCAACTACATTTAGGACTGGGAAACAAACGCTAGCTCGCCTTACAAGAAACACACTCTGCTTTTGAGAAAAGAGCACTCTTCTACTCTACTGTGTTTCCTATGGGGTCCGAACAGTGAGCTTGCTCAGAACAAAAGAACTGTGATTCCTACACACACGGGCCATATCTAGTTCAACTCTGCTTAGGAAACTATCAAGAACGGTAGCTCCTCTTCAGTCCAATACACTGTACTCGCTGGGAACAGATGCGAGTGCTATTTGCACTGTGTGTGGCAATAGGAGCGCAATAGTGACTTTTCTTATCAGAAAACACCTCTTGCTCGTAGGACCAGAAACTGCATGGATTCAACTCCATTTCTGACTGGGAAACAAACACTAGCTCGCCTTATAAGAAACACACTATGCTTTTGAGAAAAGAGCACTCTTCTACTCTAATGTGTTTTCTATGGAGTTTGAACAGTGAGCTTGCTCAGAACAAAAGAAATGTGCTTCCTACACACAGGGGCCATATCTACTTCAACTCTGCTTAGGAAACTGACAAGAACAGTAGCTCCGCTTCAGTCCAATACACTGTACTTGCTGGGAACAGACGCCAGTGCTATTTGCCCTGTGTATGACAATGGGAGCTCGATAGTGACTCTTCTTACCAGAAAACAACTCTTGCTCGTAGGACAAGAAAGTGCATGGGATTCAACTCTATTTAGGACTGGGAAACAAACGATAGCTCGACTTACAAGAAACACACTCTGGATTGAGAAAGGAGCACTCTTCTACTCTAATGTGTTTCCTATAGGGCCAGAACAGTGAGCATTCTCAGAACAAAAGAACTGTGCTTCCTACTCACACGGTCCATATCTAGTTAAACTCTGCTTAGGAAACTGACAAGAACAGTAGATCCTCTTCAGTCCAATACACTGTACCTGCTGGGAACAGATGCGAGTGCTATTTGCACTGTGTATGACAATGGGAGCGCAATAGTGACTTTTCTTACCAGAAAACAACTCTTGCTCGTAGGACAAGAAACTGCATGTGATTCAACTACATTTAGGACTGGGAAACAAACGCTAGCTCGCCTTACAGGAAAAACACTCTGCTTTTGAGAAAAGAGCACTCTTCTACTCTACTGTGTATCCTAGGGGGTCCGAACAGTGAGCTTGCTCAGAACAACAAAACTGTGCTTCCTCCACACACGGACTATATCTAGCTCAACTCTGCTTTGGATACTGACAAGAACAGTAGCTCCACTTCAGTTCAATACACTGTACATGCAGGAAACAGACGCCAGTGCTATTTGTCCTCTGTATGACAATGGGAGCGCAATAGTGACTCTTCTTATCAGAAAACACCTCTTGCTCGTAGGACCAGAAACTGCATGGGATTCAACTCCATTTCTGACTGGGAAACAAACACTAGCTCGCCTTAGAAGAAACACACTCTGCTTTTGAGAAAAGAGCACTCTTCTACTCTACTGTATTTCCTATGTGGTCCGAACAGTGAGCTTGCTCAGAACAAAAGAACTGTGCTTCCTACACACAGGGGCGATATCTAGATCAACTCTGCTTAGGAAACTGACAAGAACAGTAGCTCAGCTTCAGTCCAATACACTGTACTTGCTGGGAACAGAGGCGAGTGCTATTTGCACTGTGTATGGCAATGGGAGCGCAAGAGTGACTTTCCTTACCAGAAAACAACTCTTGCTCATAGGACCAAAAACTGCATGTGATTCAACTCCATTTAGGACTGGGAAACAAACGCTAGCTCGCCTTACAAGAAACACACTCTGCTTTAGAGAAAAGAGCACTCTTCTACTCTACTGTGTTTCCTATATGGCCAGAACAGTGAGCTTGTTCAGAACAAAAGAACTGTGCTTCCTACAAATACGGCCATATCTAGTTCAATTCTCCTTAGGAAACATACAAGAACAGTAGATCCTCTTCAGTCCAATACACTGTACATGCAGGGAACAGAGACCAGTGCTATTTGTCCTCTGTATGACAATGGGAGCGCAATAGTGACTTTCCTTACCAGAAAACAACTCTTGTTGGTAGGACCAGAAACTGCATGGGATTCAACTCCACTTAGGACTGGGAAACAAACGCTAGCTCTCCTTACAAGAAACACACTCTGCTTTTGAGAAAAGAGCACTCTTCTACTCTACTGTATTTCCTATGTGGTCCGAACAGTGAGCTTGCTCAGAACAAAAGAACTGTGCTTCCTACACACAGGGGCCATATCTAGTTCAACTCTGCTTAGGAAGCTGACAAGAACAGTAGCTTCGCTTCATTCCAATACACTGTACTTGCTGGGAACAGACGCGAGTGCTATTTGCACTGTGTATGTCAATGGGAATGAAAGAGTGACTTTCCTTACCAGAAAACAACTCTTGCTCTTAGGACCAAAAATGCATGTGATTCATTCCATTTAGGACTGGGAAATAAACGCTAGCTCGCCTTACAAGAAACACACTCTGCTTTTGAGAAAAGAGCACTCTTCTACTCTACTGTGTTTCCTATAGGGCCAGAACAGTGAGCTTGCTCAGAACAAAAGAACTGTGCTTCATACAAATACGGCCATATCTAGTTCAATTATGCTTAGGAAACTGAAAGAACAGTAGATCCTCTTCAGTCCAATACAGTGTAGATGCTGGGAACATACTCCAGTGTTATTTGCCCTGTGAATGACAATGGGAGCACAATAGTGACTCTTCTTACCAGAAAACAACTCTTGCTCGTAGGACAAGAAACTGCATATGATTCAACTCCATTTAGGACTGGGAAACAAATGCTAGCTCGCTTTACAAGAAACACACTCTGCTTTTGAGAAAAGAGCACTCTTCTACTCTACTGTGTTTCCTATGGGGTCTGAACAGTGAGCTTGCTCAGAACAAAAGAACTGTGCTTCCTACACACAGGGGCAATATCTAGTTCAACTCTGCTTAGGAAACTGACAAGAACAGTAGCTCTGCTTCAGTCCAATACACTGTACTTGGTGGGAACAGACGCCAGTGCTATTTGCACTGTGTTAGGCAATGCGAGTGCAATAATGACTTTCCTTACCAAAAAACAACTCTTGCTCATGGGACCAAAAACTGCATGTGATTCAACTCCATTTAGGACTGGGAAACAAATGCTAGCTCTCCTTACAAGAAACACACTCTGCTTTTGAGAAAAGAGCACTCTTCTACTCTACTGTTTTTCCTATAGGGCCAGAACAGTGAGTTTGCGCAGAACAAAAGAATTGTGATTCCTACAAATACGGCCATATCTAGTTCAATTCTGCTTAGGAAACTGACAAGAACAGTAGTTCTTTTCAGTCCAATAAACTGTACATGCTGGGAACAGAGGCCAGTGCTATTTGCCCTGTGTATGACAATGGGAGCACAATAGTGACTCTTCCTACCAGTAAAAAACTCTTGCTCGTAGGACAAAAAAATGCATGTGATTCAACTCCATTTAGGATTGGGAAACAAACGCTAGCTCGCCTTACAAGAAACACACTCTGCTTTTGAGAAAAGAGCACTCTTCTACTCTACTGTGTATCCTATGGGGACCGAACAGTGAGCTTGCTCAGAACAACAGAACTGTGCTTCCTCCACACACGGGCCATATCTAGTTCAACTCTGCTTAGGAAACTGACGAGAACAGTAGCTCCTCTTCAGTCCAATAAACTGTACATGCAGGGAACAGACGCCAGTGCTATTTGTCCTCTGTATGACAATGGGAGTGCAATAGTGACTCTTCTTATTAGAAAACACCTCTTGCTCGTAGGACCAGAAACTGCATGGGATTCAACTCCATTTCTGACTGGGAAACAAACACTAGCTCGCCTCACAAGAAACACACTCTGCTTTTGAGAAAAGAGCACTCTTCCACTCTACTGTATTTCCTATGTGGTCCGAACAGTGAGCTTGCTCAGAACCAATGAACTGTGCTTCCTACACACAGGGGCCATATCTAGTTCAACTCTGCTTAGGAAACTGACAAGAACAGTAGCTCCGCTTCAGTCCAATACACTGTACTTGCTGGGAACAGACGCGAGTGCTATTTGCACTGTGTATGGCAATGGGAGCGCAAGAGTGACTTTCCTTACCAGAAAACAACTCTTGCTCATAGGACCAAAACTGCATGTGATTCAACTCCATTTCGGACTGGGAAACAAACGGGAGCTTGCCTTGCAAGAAACACACTCTGCTTTTGAGAAAAGAGCAGTCTTCTACTTTACTGTGGTTCCTATGGGGTCCAAACATTGAGCTTGCTTAGAACAAAAAACTGTGCTTCCTACACACACGGGCCATATCTAGTTCAACTCTGCTTAGGAAACACAAGAACAGTAGCTACTCTTCAGTCCAATACACTGTACTTGCTGGGAACAGACGCGAGTGCTATTTGCACTGTGTATGGCAAAGAGAGCACAATAGTGACTCTTCTTACCAGAAAACAACTCTTGCTCATAGGACGAAAAACTGCATTTGATTCAACTCCATTTAGGACTGGGAAACAAACCCAAGCTCGCCTTACAAGAAACACACTCTGCTTTTGAGAAAAGAGCACTCTTCTACTCTACTGTGTTTCCTATGGGGTCCCAACAGTGAGCTTGCTGAGAACAAAAGAACTGTGCTTCCTACACACACTTGCCATATCTAGTTCAACTCTGCTTAGGAAACTGACAAGAACAGTAGCTCCTCTTCAGTCCAATACACTGTACTTGCTGGGAATAGATGCGAGTTCTATTTGCACTGTGTATGGCAATGGGAGCACAATAGTGACTTTCCTTACCAGAAAACAACTCTTGCTCGTAGGACCTGAAACTGATGGGTTTCAACTCCATTTAGAACTGTGAAACAAACGCTAGCTCACCTTACAAGAAACACACTCTGCTTTTGAGGAAAGAGCACGCTTCTACTCTACTGTGTTTCCTATAGGGCAAGAACAGTGAGTTTTCTGAGTACAAAGAACTGTGCTTCCTACACACATGGGCAATATCTAGTTCAGCTCTGGTTAGGAACCTGACAAGAACAGTAGATCCTCTTCAGTCCAACACACTGTACATGCTGGGAACAGAAGCCAGTGCTATTTGCCCTGTGTATGACAATGGGAGCTCAATAGTGACTCTTCTTACCAGAAAACAACTCTTGCTTGTAGGACCAGAAACTGCATGTGATTCAACTCCAATTAGGACTGGGAAACAAACGCTAGCTCGCCTTACAAGAAAATCACTCTGCTTTTGAGAAAAGAGCACTCTTCTACTCTACTGTGTTTCCTATAGGGCCAGAACAGTGAGCATGCTCAGAAGAAAAGAACTGTGCTTCCTACACACACGGGCCATGTCTAGTTCAACTTTGCTTAGGAAACTGACGAGAACAGTAGCTCCTCTTCAGTCCAATACACTGTACTTGCTGGGAACATACGCGAGTGCTATTTGCACTGTGTACAGCAATGGGAGCACAATAGTTACTCTTCTTACCACAAAACAACTCTTGCTCGTAGGACCCGAAACTGAATGTCATTCAACTCCATTTAGGACTGGGAAACAAACGCTAGCTCGCCTTACAAGAAACATACTCTTCTTTTGAGGAAAGTGCACTCTTCAACTCTACTGTGTTTTCTATGGGGTCCGAACAGTGAGCTTGCTGAACACAAAAGAAATGTGCTTCCGAAACACTCGCGCCATATCTAATTCAACTCTGCTTAGGAAAATGACAAGAACAGTAGGGCCTCTTCAGCCCAATACACTCTACTTGCTGGGAAAAGATGCGAGTGCTATTTGCACTGTGTATGGCAATGGGAGGAAAATAGTGATTTTCCTTACGAGAAAACAACTCTTGCGTGTAGGACCAAAAACTGCATGTGATTCAACTCCATTTAGAACTCGGAAACAAACGCTAGCTCGCCTTACAAGAAACACACTCTGCTTTTGAGAAAACAGCACTCTTCTACTCTACTGTGTTTCCTATAGCGCCAGAACAGTGAGCTTGCTCAGAACAAAAGAACTGTGCTTCCTACACACGGCCATATCTAGTTCAATTCTGCTTAGGAAACTGACAAGAACAGTAGATCCTCTTCAGTCCAATACACTGTACTTGCTGCAACAGACGCCAGTGCTTTTTGCACAATGTATGACAATGGGAACGCAATAGTGACTCTTCTTACCACAAAACAATTCTTGCTCATAGGACCAGAACCTGCATGTGATTCAACTACATTTAGGACTGGGAAACAAACGCTAGCTCGACTTTCAAGAAACACACTCTGCTTTTGTGGAAAGAGCACTCTTCTACTCTACTGTGTTTCCTATAGGGCCAGAACAGTGAGCTTGCTGATTACCAAAGAACTGTGCTTCCTACACACACGGGCCATATCTAGTTCAATTCTCCTTAGGAAACTGACAAGAACAGTAGATCCTCTTCAGTCCAATACACTGTACTTGCTGGGAACAGACGCGAGTGCTATTTGCCCTGTGTATGACAATGGGAGCACAATAGTGACTCTTCTTACCAGAAAACAACTCTTGCTCATAGGACCAGAAACTGCATGTGATTCAACTCCATTTAGGACTGGGAAACAAACGCTAGCTCGCCTTACAAGAAACACACTCTCCTTTTGAGAAAAGAGCACTCTTCTACTCTAATGTGTTTCCTATAGGGCCAGTACAGCGAGCTTGCTCAGAAGAAAAGAACTGTGCTTCCTACACACACGGGCCATATCTAGTTCAACTATGCTTAGCAAACTGACAAGAACAGTAGCTCCTCTTCAGTCCAATACACTGTACTTGCTGGGAACATACGCGAGTGCTATTTGCACTGTGTAGAGCAATGGGAGCGCAATAGTTACTCTTCTTACCAGAAAACAACTCTTGCTCATAGGACCAGAAACTGAATGTCATTCAACTACGTTTAGGACTGGGAAACAAACGCTAGCTTGCCTTACAAGAAACATACTCTTCTTTTTGAGTAAAGTGCACTCTTCAACTCAACAGTGTTTTCTATGGGGTCCGAATTGTGAGCTTGCTGAGAACAAAAGAACTGTGCTTCCTACACACTCGCGCCATATCCAATTCAACTCCGCTTAGGAAAATGACAACAACAGTAGCTCCTCTTCAGCCCAATACACTGTACTTGCTGGGAACAGACGCCAGTGCTATTTGCCCTGTGTATGACAATGGGAGCACAACAGTTACTCTTATTACCAGAAAAAACTCTTGCTCGTAGGACCAGAAACTGCATGTTATTCAACTCCATTTAGGACTGGGAAACAAACGCTAGTTCGCCTTACAAGAAACACACTCTGCTTTTGAGAAAAGAGCACTCTTCTACTCTACTGTGTTTTCTATGGGGTCCGAACAGTGAGCTTGCTGAGAACAAAAGAACTGTGCTTCCTACACACACGGGCCATATCTAGTTCAACTCTGCTTAGGAAACTGACAAGAATAGTAGCTCCTCTTCAGTCCAATACACTGTACTTGCTGGGAACAGACGCAAGGGCTGTTTGCACTGTGTATGTCAAAGGGAGCTCATTAGTGACTCTTCTTACCAGAAAACAACTCTAGCTCATAGGACCAGAAACTGCATGTGTATTTGAACTTCATTTAGGACTGGGAAACAAATGCTAGCTCGCCTTACAAGAAACACACTCTGCTTTTGAGAAAAGAGCACTCTTCCACTCTTCTGTGTTTTCTATCGGACCAGAACAGTGAGCTTGTTCAGAACAAAAGAACTGTGTTTCCTACAAATATGGCCATATCTAGTTCAACTCTGCTTAGGAAACACAAGAACAGTAGCTACTCTTCAGTCCAATACACTGTACTTGCTGGGAACAGACGCGAGTGCTATTTGCACTGTGTATGGCAAAGAGAGCGCAATAGTGACTCTTCTTACCAGAAAACAACTCTTGCTAGTAGGACAAAAAACTGCGTTTGATTCAACTCCATTTAGGACTGGGAAACAAACCCAAGCTCGCCTTACAAGAAACACACTCTGCTTTTGAGAAAAGAGCACTCTTCTACTCTACTGTGTTTCCTATGGGGTCCGAACAGTGAGCTTGCTGAGAACAAAAGAACTGTGCTTCCTACACACACTTGCCATATCTAGTTCAACTCTGCTTATGAAACTCAGAAGAACAGTAGCTCCTCTTCAGTCCAATACACTGTACTTGCTGGGAACAGATGCGAGGGCTATTTGCACTGTGAATGGCAAAGGGAGCGCAATAGTGACTCTTCTTACCAGAAAACAACTCTTGCTCTTTGGACCAGAAACTGCATGTGATTCAGCTCCATTTAGGACTGGGAAACAAACGCTAGCTCGCCTTACAAGAAACACACTCTGCTTTTTAGAAAAGAGCACTCTTCTACTCTACTGTGTTTCCTATAGGGCCAGAACAGTGAGCTTGCTCAGAACAAAAGAACTGTGCTTCCTACACACACGGGCGATATCTAGTTCAACTCTGCTTAGGAAACTGACAAGAACAGTAGCTCCTCTTCAGTCCAATACACTGTACTTGCTCGGAACAGACACCAGGACTATTTGCACTGTGTATGGCAAAGGGAGCGCAATAGTGACTCTTCTAACCAGAAAACAACTCTTGCTCGTAGGACCAGAAACTGCATGTGTATTTCAACTCCATTTAGGACTGGGAAAAAAACGCTAGCTCGCCTTACAAGAAACACACTATGCTTTTCAGAAAAGAGCACTCTTCTACTCTACTGTGTTTCCTATGTGGTTTGAAGAGTGAGCTTGCTCAGAACAAAAGGACTGTGCTTACTACACACACGGGCCATATCTAGTTCAACTCTGCTTAGGAAACTTACAAGAACAGTAGCTCCTCTTCAGACCAATACACTGTACTTGCGTTAAACAAACGCGAGTGCTATTTGTACTGTGTATGGCAATGGGAGCGCAATAGTGACACTTCTTACCAGAAAACAACTCTTGCTCGAAGGACCAAAACTGCATTTGATTCAACTCCATTTAGGACTGAGAAACAAACGCTAGCTCGACTTACAAGAAACACACTCTGCTTTGTAGAAAAGAGCACTTTTCTACTCTACTGTGTTTCCTATAGGGCCAGAACAGTGAGCTTGCTCAGAACAAAAGAACTGTGCTTCCTACACACACGGGCCATATCTAGTTCAATTCTGCTTAGGAAACTGACAAGAACAGTAGCTCCTTTTCAGACCAATACACTGTACTTGCTGGGAGCAGACGCCAGTGCTATTTGCCCTGTGTATGACAATGGGAGCGCAATAGTGACTCTTCTTACCACAAAACAACTCTTGCTCTTAGGACCAGAAACTGCATGTGATTCAACTCCATTTAGGATTGGGAAACAAACGCTGCCTTTCCTTACAAGAAACACATTCTGCTTTTGAGAATAGGGCACACATCTACTCTACTGTGTTTCCTATGGGGTCCAAACAGTGAGCTTGCTCAGAACAGAAGAACTGTGCTTCCTACACACACGGGTCATATCTAGTTCAACTCTGCTTAGGAAACTGACAAGAACAGTAGCTCCTCTTCAGTCCAATACACTGTACTTGCTGGGAATAGATGCGAGTTCTATTTGCACTGTGTATGGCAATGGGAGCACAATAGTGACTTTCCTTACCAGAAAACAACTCTTGCTCGTAGGACCTGAAACTGATGGGTTTCAACTCCATTTAGAACTGGGAAACAAACGCTAGCTCACCTTACAAGAAACACACTCTGCTTTTGAGGAAAGAGCACGCTTCTACTCTACTGTGTTTCCTATAGGGCAAGAACAGTGAGTTTTCTGAGTACAAAGAACTGTGCTTCCTACACACATGGGCCATATCTAGTTCAGCTCTGGTTAGGAACCTGACAAGAACAGTAGATCCTCTTCAGTCCAACACACTGTACATGCTGGGAACAGAAGCCAGTGCTATTTGCCCTGTGTATGACAATGGGAGCTCAATAGTGACTCTTCTTACCAGAAAACAACTCTTGCTTGTAGGACCAGAAACTGCATGTGATTCAACTCCAATTAGGACTGGGAAACAAACGCTAGCTCGCCTTACAAGAAAATCACTCTGCTTTTGAGAAAAGAGCACTCTTCTACTCTACTGTGTTTCCTATAGGGCCAGAACAGTGAGCTTGCTCAGAAGAAAAGAACTGTGCTTCCTACACACACGGGCCATGTCTAGTTCAACTTTGCTTAGGAAACTGACGAGAACAGTAGCTCCTCTTCAGTCCAATACACTGTACTTGCTGGGAACATACGCGAGTGCTATTTGCACTGTGTACAGCAATGGGAGCGCAATAGTTACTCTTCTTACCACAAAACAACTCTTGCTCGTAGGACCCGAAACTGAATGTCATTCAACTCTATTTAGGACTGGGAAACAAACGCTAGCTCGCCTTACAAGAAACATACTCTTCTTTTTGAGGAAAGTGCACTCTTCAACTCTACTGTGTTTTCTATGGGGTCCGAACAGTGAGCTTGCTGAAAACAAAAGAAATGTGCTTCCTACACACTCGCGCCATATCTAATTCAACTCTGCTTAGGAAAATGACAAGAACAGTAGGGCCTCTTCAGCCCAATACACTCTACTTGCTGGGAAAAGATGCGAGTGCTATTTGCACTGTGTATGGCAATGGGAGGAAAATAGTGATTTTCCTTACGAGAAAACAACTCTTGCGTGTAGGACCAAAAACTGCATGTGATTCAACTCCATTTAGAACTCGGAAACAAACGCTAGCTCACCTTACAAGAAACACACTCTGCTTTTGAGAAAACAGCACTTTTCTACTCTACTGTGTTTCCTATAGCGCCAGAACAGTGAGCTTGCTCAGAACAAAAGAACTGTGCTTCCTACACACGGCCATATCTAGTTCAATTCTGCTTAGGAAACTGACAAGAACAGTAGATCCTCTTCAGTCCAATACACTGTACTTGCTGCAACAGACGCCAGTGCTTTTTGCACAATGTATGACAATGGGAACGCAATAGTGACTCTTCTTACCACAAAAAAATTCTTGCTCATAGGACCAGAACCTGCATGTGATTCAACTACATTTAGGACTGGGAAACAAACGCTAGCTCGACTTTCAAGAAACACACTCTGCTTTTGTGGAAAGAGCACTCTTCTACTCTACTGTGTTTCCTATAGGGCCAGAACAGTGAGCTTGCTGATTACCAAAGAACTGTGCTTCCTACACACACGGGCCATATCTAGTTCAATTCTCCTTAGGAAACTGACAAGAACAGTAGATCCTCTTCAGTCCAATACACTGTACTTGCTGGGAACAGACACCAGTGCTATTTGCCCTGTGTATGACAATGGGAGCACAATAGTGACTCTTCTTACCACAAAACAACTATTGCTCGTAGGACTAGAAACTGCATGTGATTCAACTCCATTTAGAATTGGGAAACAAACGCTAGCTCGCCTTACAAGAAACACATTCTGCTTTTGAGAATAGGACACACATCTACTCTACTGTGTTTCCTATGGGGTCCAAACAGTGAGCTTGCTCAGAACAGAAGAACTGTGCTTCCTACACACACGGGTCATATCTAGTTCAACTCTGCTTAGGAAACTGACAAGAACAGTAGCTCCTCTTCAGTCCAATACACTGTACTTGCTGGGAACATACGCGAGTGCTATTTGCCCTGTGTATGACAATGGGAGCACAATAGTGACTCTTCTTACCAGAAAACAACTCTTGCTCATAGGACCAGAAACTGCATGTGATTCAACTCCATTTAGGACTGGGAAACAAACGCTAGCTCGCCTTACAAGAAACACACTCTCTTTTTGAGAAAAGAGCACTCTTCTACTCTAATGTGTTTCTTATAGGGCCAGTACAGCGAGCTTGCTCAGAAGAAAAGAACTGTGCTTCCTACACACACAGGCCATATCTAGTTCAACTCTGCTTAGCAAACTGACGAGAACAGTAGCTCCTCTTCAGTCCAATACACTGTACTTGCTGGGAACATACGCGAGTGCTATTTGCACTGTTTACAGCAATGGGAGCGCAATAGTTACTCTTCTTACCAGAAAACAACTCTTGCTCGTAGGACAAGAAACTGAATGTCATTCAACTACGTTTAGGACTGGGAAACAAACGCTAGCTTGCCTTACAAGAAACATACTCTTCTTTTTGAGTAAAGTGCACTCTTCAACTCTACTGTGTTTTCTGTGGGGTCCGAATTGTGAGCTTGCTGAGAACAAAAGAACTGTGCTTCCTACACACTCGCGCCATATCCAATTCAACTCCGCTTAGGAAAATGACAACAACAGTAGCTCCTCTTCAGCCCAATACACTGTACTTGCTGGGAACAGACGCCAGTGCTATTTGCCCTGTGTATGACAATGGGAGCACAACAGTTACTCTTATTACCAGAAAAAACTCTTGCTCGTAGGACCAGAAACTGCATGTTATTCAACTCCATTTAGGACTGGGAAACAAACGCTAGTTCGCCTTACAAGAAACACACTCTGCTTTTGAGAAAAGAGCACTCTTCTACTCTACTGTGTTTTCTATGGGGTCCGAACAGTGAGCTTGCTGAGAACAAAAGAACTGTGCTTCCTACACACACGGGCCATATCTAGTTCAACTCTGCTTAGGAAACTGACAAGAATAGTAGCTCCTCTTCAGTCCAATACACTGTACTTGCTGGGAACAGACGCAAGGGCTGTTTGCACTGTGTATGTCAAAGGGAGCTCATTAGTGACTCTTCTTACCAGAAAACAACTCTAGCTCATAGGACCAGAAACTGCATGTGTATTTGAACTCCATTTAGGACTGGGAAACAAATGCTAGCTCGCCTTACAAGAAACACACTCTGCTTTTGAGAAAAGAGCACTCTTCCACTCTTCTGTGTTTTCTATCGGACCAGAACAGTGAGCTTGTTCAGAACAAAAGAACTGTGTTTCCTACAAATATGGCCATATCTAGTTCAACTCTGCTTAGGAAACACAAGAACAGTAGCTACTCTTCAGTCCAATACACTGTACTTGCTGGGAACAGACGCCAGTGCTATTTGCACTGTGTATGGCAAAGAGAGCACAATAGTGACTCTTCTTACCAGAAAACAACTCTTGCTAGTAGGACAAAAAACTGCGTTTGATTCAACTCCATTTAGGACTGGGAAACAAACCCAAGCTCGCCTTACAAGAAACACACTCTGCTTTTGAGAAAAGAGCACTCTTCTACTCTACTGTGTTTCCTATGGGGTCCGAACAGTGAGCTTGCTGAGAACAAAAGAACTGTGCTTCCTACACACACTTGCCATATCTAGTTCAACTCTGCTTACGAAACTCAGAAGAACAGTAGCTCCTCTTCAGTCCAATACACTGTACTTGCTGGGAACAGATGCGAGGGCTATTTGCACTGTGAATGGCAAAGGGAGCGCAATAGTGACTCTTCTTACCAGAAAACAACTCTTGCTCTTTGGACCAGAAACTGCATGTGATTCAGCTCCATTTAGGACTGGGAAACAAACGCTAGCTCGCCTTACAAGAAACACACTCTGCTTTTTAGAAAAGAGCACTCTTCTACTCTACTGTGTTTCCTATAGGGCCAGAACAGTGAGCTTGCTCAGAACAAAAGAACTGTGCTTCCTACACACACGGGCGATATCTAGTTCAACTCTGCTTAGGAAACTGACAAGAACAGTAGCTCCTCTTCAGTCCAATACACTGTACTTGCTCGGAACAGACACCAGGACTATTTGCACTGTGTATGGCAAAGGGAGCGCAATAGTGACTCTTCTAACCAGAAAACAACTCTTGCTCGTAGGACCAGAAACTGCATGTGTATTTCAACTCCATTTAGGACTGGGAAAAAAAACGCTAGCTCGCCTTACAAGAAACACACTATGCTTTTCAGAAAAGAGCACTCTTCTACTCTACTGTGTTTCCTATGTGGTTTGAAGAGTGAGCTTGCTCAGAACAAAAGGACTGTGCTTACTACACACACGGGCCATATCTAGTTCAACTCTGCTTAAGAAACTTACAAGAACAGTAGCTCCTCTTCAGACCAATACACTGTACTTGCGTTAAACAAACGCGAGTGCTATTTGTACTGTGTATGGCAATGGGAGCGCAATAGTGACACTTCTTACCAGAAAACAACTCTTGCTCGAAGGACCAAAACTGCATTTGATTCAACTCCATTTAGGACTGAGAAACAAACGCTAGCTCGACTTACAAGAAACACACTCTGCTTTGTAGAAAAGAGCACTTTTCTACTCTACTGTGTTTCCTATAGGGCCAGAACAGTGAGCTTGCTCAGAACAAAAGAACTGTGCTTCCTACACACACGGGCCATATCTAGTTCAATTCTGCTTAGGAAACTGACAAGAACAGTAGCTCCTTTTCAGACCAATACACTGTACTTGCTGGGACAGACGCCAGTGCTATTTGCCCTGTGTATGACAATGGGAGCGCAATAGTGACTCTTCTTACCACAAAACAACTCTTGCTCTTAGGACCAGAAACTGCATGTGATTCAACTCCATTTAGGATTGGGAAACAAACGCTAGCTTTCCTTACAAGAAACACATTCTGCTTTTGAGAATAGGGCACACATCTACTCTACTGTGTTTCCTATGGGGTCCAAACAGTGAGCTTGCTCAGAACAGAAGAACTGTGCTTCCTACACACACGGGTCATATCTAGTTCAACTCTGCTTAGGAAACTGACAAGAACAGTAGCTCCTCTTCAGTCCAATACACTGTACTTGCTGGGAATAGATGCGAGTTCTATTTGCACTGTGTATGGCAATGGGAGCACAATAGTGACTTTCCTTACCAGAAAACAACTCTTGCTCGTAGGACCTGAAACTGATGGGTTTCAACTCCATTTAGAACTGGGAAACAAACGCTAGCTCACCTTACAAGAAACACACTCTGCTTTTGAGGAAAGAGCACGCTTCTACTCTACTGTGTTTCCTATAGGGCCAGAACAGTGAGTTTTCTGAGTACAAAGAACTGTGCTTCCTACACACATGGGCCATATCTAGTTCAGCTCTGGTTAGGAACCTGACAAGAACAGTAGATCCTCTTCAGTCCAACACACTGTACATGCTGGGAACAGAAGCCAGTGCTATTTGCCCTGTGTATGACAATGGGAGCTCAATAGTGACTCTTCTTACCAGAAAACAACTCTTGCTTGTAGGACCAGAAACTGCATGTGATTCAACTCCAATTAGGACTGGGAAACAAACGCTAGCTCGCCTTACAAGAAAATCACTCTGCTTTTGAGAAAAGAGCACTCTTCTACTCTACTGTGTTTCCTATAGGGCCAGAACAGTGAGCTTGCTCAGAAGAAAAGAACTGTGCTTCCTACACACACGGGCCATGTCTAGTTCAACTTTGCTTAGGAAACTGACGAGAACAGTAGCTCCTCTTCAGTCCAATACACTGTACTTGCTGGGAACATACGCGAGTGCTATTTGCACTGTGTACAGCAATGGGAGCGCAATAGTTACTCTTCTTACCACAAAACAACTCTTGCTCGTAGGACCCGAAACTGAATGTCATTCAACTCCATTTAGGACTGGGAAACAAACGCTAGCTTGCCTTACAAGAAACATACTCTTCTTTTTGAGGAAAGTGCACTCTTCAACTCTACTGTGTTTTCTATGGGGTCCGAACAGTGAGCTTGCTGAAAACAAAAGAAATGTGCTTCCTACACACTCGCGCCATATCTAATTCAACTCTGCTTAGGAAAATGACAAGAACAGTAGGGCCTCTTCAGCCCAATACACTCTACTTGCTGGGAAAAGATGCGAGTGCTATTTGCACTGTGTATGGCAATGGGAGGAAAATAGTGATTTTCCTTACGAGAAAACAACTCTTGCGTGTAGGACCAAAAACTGCATGTGATTCAACTCCATTTAGAACTCGGAAACAAACGCTAGCTCGCCTTACAAGAAACACACTCTGCTTTTGAGAAAACAGCACTCTTCTACTCTACTGTGTTTCCTATAGCGCCAGAACAGTGAGCTTGCTCAGAACAAAAGAACTGTGCTTCCTACACACGGCCATATCTAGTTCAATTCTGCTTAGGAAACTGACAAGAACAGTAGATCCTCTTCAGTCCAATACACTGTACTTGCTGCAACAGACGCCAGTGCTTTTTGCACAATGTATGACAATGGGAACGCAATAGTGACTCTTCTTACCACAAAACAATTCTTGCTCATAGGACCAGAACCTGCATGTGATTCAACTACATTTAGGACTGGGAAACAAACGCTAGCTCGACTTTCAAGAAACACACTCTGCTTTTGTGGAAAGAGCACTCTTCTACTCTACTGTGTTTCCTATAGGGCCAGAACAGTGAGCTTGCTGATTACCAAAGAACTGTGCTTCCTACACACACGGGCCATATCTAGTTCAATTCTCCTTAGGAAACTGACAAGAACAGTAGATCCTCTTCAGTCCAATACACTGTACTTGCTGGGAACAGACACCAGTGCTATTTGCCCTGTGTATGACAATGGGAGCGCAATAGTGACTCTTCTTACCACAAAACAACTATTGCTCGTAGGACTAGAAACTGCATGTGATTCAACTCCATTTAGAATTGGGAAACAAACGCTAGCTCGCCTTACAAGAAACACATTCTGCTTTTGAGAATAGGACACACATCTACTCTACTGTGTTTCCTATGGGGTCCAAACAGTGAGCTTGCTCAGAACAGAAGAACTGTGCTTCCTACACACACGGGTCATATCTAGTTCAACTCTGCTTAGGAAACTGACAAGAACAGTAGCTCCTCTTCAGTCCAATACACTGTACTTGCTGGGAACATACGCGAGTGCTATTTGCCCTGTGTATGACAATGGGAGCACAATAGTGACTCTTCTTACCAGAAAACAACTCTTGCTCATAGGACCAGAAACTGCATGTGATTCAACTCCATTTAGGACTGGGAAACAAACGCTAGCTCGCCTTACAAGAAACACACTCTCTTTTTGAGAAAAGAGCACTCTTCTACTCTAATGTGTTTCTTATAGGGCCAGTACAGCGAGCTTGCTCAGAAGAAAAGAACTGTGCTTCCTACACACACAGGCCATATCTAGTTCAACTCTGCTTAGCAAACTGACGAGAACAGTAGCTCCTCTTCAGTCCAATACACTGTACTTGCTGGGAACATACGCGAGTGCTATTTGCACTGTTTACAGCAATGGGAGCGCAATAGTTACTCTTCTTACCAGAAAACAACTCTTGCTCGTAGGACAAGAAACTGAATGTCATTCAACTACGTTTAGGACTGGGAAACAAACGCTAGCTTGCCTTACAAGAAACATACTCTTCTTTTTGAGTAAAGTGCACTCTTCAACTCTACTGTGTTTTCTGTGGGGTCCGAATTGTGAGCTTGCTGAGAACAAAAGAACTGTGCTTCCTACACACTCGCGCCATATCCAATTCAACTCCGCTTAGGAAAATGACAACAACAGTAGCTCCTCTTCAGCCCAATACACTGTACTTGCTGGGAACAGACGCCAGTGCTATTTGCCCTGTGTATGACAATGGGAGCACAACAGTTACTCTTATTACCAGAAAAAACTCTTGCTCGTAGGACCAGAAACTGCATGTTATTCAACTCCATTTAGGACTGGGAAACAAACGCTAGTTCGCCTTACAAGAAACACACTCTGCTTTTGAGAAAAGAGCACTCTTCTACTCTACTGTGTTTTCTATGGGGTCCGAACAGTGAGCTTGCTGAGAACAAAAGAACTGTGCTTCCTACACACACGGGCCATATCTAGTTCAACTCTGCTTAGGAAACTGACAAGAATAGTAGCTCCTCTTCAGTCCAATACACTGTACTTGCTGGGAACAGACGCAAGGGCTGTTTGCACTGTGTATGTCAAAGGGAGCTCATTAGTGACTCTTCTTACCAGAAAACAACTCTAGCTCATAGGACCAGAAACTGCATGTGTATTTGAACTCCATTTAGGACTGGGAAACAAATGCTAGCTCACCTTACAAGAAACACACTCCGCTTTTGAGGAAAGAGCACTCATCTACTCTACTGTTTTTCCTATGGGGTTCGAACAGTGAGCTTGCTCAGAACAAAAGAACTGTGCTTCCTTCACACACAGGCCATATGTAGTTCAACTCTGCTTAGGAAACTGACAAGAACAGTAGCTCCTCTTCAGTCCAATACACTGTACTTGCTGGGAACAGACGCGAGAGCTATTTGTACTGTGTATGGCAATGGGATTGCAATAGTGACTCTTCTTTACCAGAAAACAACTCTTGCTCGTAGAGCCAAAAACTGCATGTGATTGAACTCCATTTAGGACTGGGAAACAAACGCTAGCTCGCCTTACAAGAAACACACTCTGATTTTGAGAAAAGAGCACTCTTCTACTCTAATGTGTTTCCTATAGGGCCAGAACAGTGAGCTTGCTCAGAACAAAAGAACTTTGCTTCCTACACACACGGGCCATATCTAGTTCAATTCTGCTTAGGAAACTGACAAGAACAGTAGATCCTCTTCAGTCCAATACACTGTACTTGCTGGGAACAGAAGCCAGTGCTATTTGTCCTGTGTATGACAATGGGAGCACAATAGTGACTCTTCTTACCAGAAAACAACTCTAGCTCATAGGACCAGAAACTGCATGTGATTCAGCTCCATTTAGGACTGGGAAACAAACGCTAGCTCGCCTTATGAGAAACACACTCTGCTTTTTAGAAAAGAGCACTCTTATACTCTACTGTGTTTCCTATAGTGCCAGAACAGTGAGCTTGCTCAGAACAAAAGAACTGTGATTCCCACACACACGGGCGATATCTAGTTCAACTCTGCTTTGGAAACTGAAGAGAACATTATCTCCTCTTCATTCCAATACACTGTACTTGCTGGGAACAGACACCAGTGCCATTTGCACTGTGTACGGCAATGGGAGCGCAATAGTGACTCTTCTTACCAGAAAACAACTCTTGCTCGTAGGACCAGAAACTCCATGTGTATTTGAACTTCATTTAGGACTGGGAAAAAAACGCTAGCTCGCCTTACAAGAAACACACTATGCTTTTCAGAAAAGAGCACTCTTCTACTCTACTGTGTTTCCTATGTGGTTTGAAGAGTGAGCTTGCTCAGAACAAAAGAACTGTGCTTCCTACACACACGGGCCATATCTAGTTCAACTCTGCTTAGGAAACTGACAAGAACAGTAGCTCCTCTTCAGTCCAATACACTGTATTTGCTGGCAACAGACACGAGTGCTATTTGCACTGTGTACACCAATGGGAGCACAATAGTGACTCTTCTTACCAGAAAACATCTCTTGCTCATAGGACCAGAAACTGCATGGGATTCAACTCCATTTAGGACTGGGAAACAAACGCTAGCTCGCCTTACAAGAAACACACTCTGCTTTTGAGAAAAGAGCTCTCTTCTACTCTACTGTGTTTCTTATGGGGTCCGAACAGTGAGCTTGCTCAGAACAAAAGAACTGTGCTTCCTACATCCGGGCCATATCTAGTTCAACTCTGCTTAGGAAACTGACAAGAGAATTAGCTCCTCTTCAGTCCAATACACTATACTTGCTGGGAACAGACGCGAGTGCTATTTGCACTGTGTATGGCAATGGGAGCGCAATAGTGTCTTTCCTTACTTGAAAGAAACTCTTGCGTGTAAGACCAAAAACTGCATGTGATTCAAGTCAATTTAGGACTGGGAAACAAACGCTAGCTTGCCTTACAAGAACCATACTCTTCTTTTTGAGTAAAGTGCACTCTTCAACTCTACTGTGTTTTCTATGGGGTCCGAATTGTGAGCTTGCTGAGAACAAAAGAACTGTGCTTCCTACACACTCGCGCCATATCCAATTCAACTCCGCTTAGGAAAATGACAACAACAGTAGCTCCTCTTCAGCCCAATACACTGTACTTGCTGGGAACAGACGCCAGTGCTATTTGCCCTGTGTATGACAATGGGAGCGCAACAGTTACTCTTATTACCAGAAAAAACTCTTGCTCGTAGGACCAGAAACTGCATGTTATTCAACTCCATTTAGGACTGGGAAACAAACGCTAGTTCGCCTTACAAGAAACACACTCTGCTTTTGAGAAAAGAGCACTCTTCTACTCTACTGTGTTTTCTATGGGGTCCGAACAGTGAGCTTGCTGAGAACAAAAGAACTGTGCTTCCTACACACACGGGCCATATCTAGTTCAACTCTGCTTAGGAAACTGACAAGAATAGTAGCTCCTCTTCAGTCCAATACACTGTACTTGCTGGGAACAGACGCAAGGGCTGTTTGCACTGTGTATGTCAAAGGGAGCTCATTAGTGACTCTTCTTACCAGAAAACAACTCTAGCTCATAGGACCAGAAACTGCATGTGTATTTGAACTCCATTTAGGACTGGGAAACAAATGCTAGCTCGCCTTACAAGAAACACACTCTGCTTTTGAGAAAAGAGCACTCTTCCACTCTACTGTGTTTTCTATCGGACCAGAACAGTGAGCTTGTTCGGAACAAAAGAACTGTGTTTCCTACAAATATGGCCATATCTAGTTCAACTCTGCTTAGGAAACACAAGAACAGTAGCTACTCTTCAGTCCAATACACTGTACTTGCTGGGAACAGACGCGAGTGCTATTTGCACTGTGTATGGCAAAGAGAGCGCAATAGTGACTCTTCTTACCAGAAAACAACTCTTGCTAGTAGGACAAAAAACTGCGTTTGATTCAACTCCATTTAGGACTGGGAAACAAACCCAAGCTCGCCTTACAAGAAACACATTCTGCTTTTGAGAAAAGAGCCCTTTTCTACTCTACTGTGTTTCCTATGGGGTCCGAACAGTGAGCTTGCTGAGAACAAAAGAACTGTGCTTCCTACACACACTTGCCATATCTAGTTCAAATCTGCTTACGAAACTCAGAAGAACAGTAGCTCCTCTTCAGTCCAATACACTGTACTTGCTGGGAACAGACGCGAGGGCTATTTGCACTGTGAATGGCAAAGGGAGCGCAATAGTGAATCTTCTTACCAGAAAACAACTCTTGCTCTTTGGACCAGAAACTGCATGTGATTCAGCTCCATTTAGGACTGGGAAACAAACGCTAGCTCGCCTTACAAGAAACACACTCTGCTTTTTAGAAAAGAGCACTCTTCTACTCTACTGTGTTTCCTATAGGGCCAGAACAGTGAGCTTGCTCAGAACAAAAGAACTGTGCTTCCTACACACACGGGCGATATCTAGTTCAACTCTGCTTAGGAAACTGACAAGAACAGTAGCTCCTCTTCAGTCCAATACACTGTACTTGCTCGGAACAGACACCAGGACTATTTGCACTGTGTATGGCAAAGGGAGCGCAATAGTGACTCTTCTAACCAGAAAACAACTCTTGCTCGTAGGACCAGAAACTGCATGTGTATTTCAACTCCATTTAGGACTGGGAAAAAAACGCTAGCTCGCCTTACAAGAAACACACTATGCTTTTCAGAAAAGAGCACTCTTCTACTCTACTGTGTTTCCTATGTGGTTTGAAGAGTGAGCTTGCTCAGAACAAAAGGACTGTGCTTACTACACACACGGGCCATATCTAGTTCAACTCTGCTTAGGAAACTTACAAGAACAGTAGCTCCTCTTCAGACCAATACACTGTACTTGCGTTAAACAAACGCGAGTGCTATTTGTACTGTGTATGGCAATGGGAGCGCAATAGTGACTCTTCTTACCAGAAAACAACTCTTGCTCGAAGGACCAAAACTGCATTTGATTCAACTCCATTTAGGACTGAGAAACAAACGCTAGCTCGACTTACAAGAAACACACTCTGCTTTTGAGAATAGAGCACTTTTCTACTCTACTGTGTTTCCTATAGGGCCAGAACAGTGAGCTAGCTCAGAACAAAAGAACTGTGCTTCCTACACACACGGGCCATATCTAGTTCAATTCTGCTTAGGAAACTGACAAGAACAGTAGCTCCTTTTCAGACCAATACACTGTACTTGCTGGGAGCAGACGCCAGTGCTATTTGCCCTGTGTATGACAATGGGAGCGCAATAGTGACTCTTCTTACCACAAAACAACTCTTGCTTCTAGGACCAGAAACTGCATGTGATTCAACTCCATTTAGGATTGGGAAACAAACGCTACCTTTCCTTACAAGAAACACATTCTGCTTTTGAGAATAGGGCACACATCTACTCTACTGTGTTTCCTATGGGGTCCAAACAGTGAGCTTGCTCAGAACAGAAGAACTGTGCTTCCTACACACACGGGTCATATCTAGTTCAACTCTGCTTAGGAAACTGACAAGAACAGTAGCTCCTCTTCAGTCCAATACACTGTACTTGCTGGGAATAGATGCGAGTTCTATTTGCACTGTGTATGGCAATGGGAGCACAATAGTGACTTTCCTTACCAGAAAACAACTCTTGCTCGTAGGACCTGAAACTGATGGGTTTCAACTCCATTTAGAACTGGGAAACAAACGCTAGCTCACCTTACAAGAAACACACTCTGCTTTTGAGGAAAGAGCACGCTTCTACTCTACTGTGTTTCCTATAGGGCCAGAACAGTGAGTTTTCTGAGTACAAAGAACTGTGCTTCCTACACACATGGGCCATATCTAGTTCAGCTCTGGTTAGGAACCTGACAAGAACAGTAGATCCTCTTCAGTCCAACACACTGTACATGCTGGGAACAGAAGCCAGTGCTATTTGCCCTGTGTATGACAATGGGAGCTCAATAGTGACTCTTCTTACCAGAAAACAACTCTTGCTTGTAGGACCAGAAACTGCATGTGATTCAATCCAATTAGGACTGGGAAACAAACGCTAGCTCGCCTTACAAGAAAATCACTCTGCTTTTGAGAAAAGAGCACTCCTTCTACTCTACTGTGTTTCCTATAGGGCCAGAACAGTGAGCTTGCTCAGAAGAAAAGAAGTGTGCTTCCTACACACACGGGCCATGTCTAGTTCAACTTTGCTTAGGAAACTGACGAGAACAGTAGCTCCTCTTCAGTCCAATACACTGTACTTGCTGGGAACATACGCGAGTGCTATTTGCACTGTGTACAGCAATGGGAGCGCAATAGTTACTCTTCTTACCACAAAACAACTCTTGCTCGTAGGACCCGAAACTGAATGTCATTCAACTCCATTTAGGACTGGGAAACAAACGCTAGCTCGCCTTACAAGAAACATACTCTTCTTTTTGAGGAAAGTGCACTCTTCAACTCTACTGTGTTTTCTATGGGGTCCGAACAGTGAGCTTGCTCAGAACAAAAGAACTGTGTTTCCTACACACGGCCATATCTAGTTCAATTATGCTTAGGAAACTGACAAGAACAGTAGATCCTCTTCAGTCCAATACAATGTACTTGCTGCAACAGACGCCAGTGCTTTTTGCACAATGTATGACAATGGGAACGCAATAGTGACTCTTCTTACCACAAAACAATTCTTGCTCATAGGACCAGAACCTGCATGTGATTCAACTACATTTAGGACTGGGAAACAAACGCTAGCTCGACTTTCAAGAAACACACTCTGCTTTTGTGGAAAGAGCACTCTTCTACTCTACTGTGTTTCCTATAGGGCCAGAACAGTGAGCTTGCTGATTACCAAAGAACTGTGCTTCCTACACACAACGGGCCATATCTAGTTCAATTCTCCTTAGGAAACTGACAAGAACAGTAGATCCTCTTCAGTCCAATACACTGTACTTGCTGGGAACAGACGCGAGTGCTATTTGCCCTGTGTATGACAATGGGAGCACAATAGTGACTCTTCTTACCAGAAAACAACTCTTGCTCATAGGACCAGAAACTGCATGTGATTCAACTCCATTTAGGACTGGGAAACAAACGCTAGCTCGCCTTACAAGAAACACACTCTCCTTTTGAGAAAGAGCACTCTTCTACTCTAATGTGTTTCCTATAGGGCCAGTACAGCGAGCTTGCTCAGAAGAAAAGAACTGTGCTTCCTACACACACGGGCCATATCTAGTTCAACTCTGCTTAGCAAACTGACGAGAACAGTAGCTCCTCTTCAGTCCAATACACTGTACTTGCTGGGAACATACGCGAGTGCTATTTGCACTGTGTACAGCAATGGGAACGCAATAGTTACTCTTCTTACCACAAAACAACTCTTGCTCGTAGGACAAGAAACTGAATGTCATTCAACTACGTTTAGGACTGGGAAACAAACGCTAGCTTGCCTTACAAGAAACATACTCTTCTTTTTGAGTAAAGTGCACTCTTCAACTCTACTGTGTTTTCTATGGGGTCCGAATTGTGAGCTTGCTGAGAACAAAAGAACTGTGCTTCCTACACACTCGCGCCATATCCAATTCAACTCCGCTTAGGAAAATGACAACAACAGTAGCTCCTCTTCAGCCCAATACACTGTACTTGCTGGGAACAGACGCCAGTGCTATTTGCCCTGTGTATGACAATGGGAGCGCAACAGTTACTCTTATTACCAGAAAAACTCTTGCTCGTAGGACCAGAAACTGCATGTTATTCAACTCCATTTAGGACTGGGAAACAAACGCTAGTTCGCCTTACAAGAAACACACTCTGCTTTTTGAGAAAAGAGCACTCTTCTACTCTACTGTGTTTTCTATGGGGTCCGAACAGTGAGCTTGCTGAGAACAAAAGAACTGTGCTTCCTACACACACGGGCCATATCTAGTTCAACTCTGCTTAGGAAACTGACAAGAATAGTAGCTCCTCTTCAGTCCAATACACTGTACTTGCTGGGAACAGACGCAAGGGCTGTTTGCACTGTGTATGTCAAAGGGAGCTCATTAGTGACTCTTCTTACCAGAAAACAACCTCTAGCTCATAGGACCAGAAACTGCATGTGTATTTGAACTCCATTTAGGACTGGGAAACAAATGCTAGCTCGCCTTACAAGAAACACACTCTGCTTTTGAGAAAAGAGCACTCTTCCACTCTACTGTGTTTTCTATCGGACCAGAACAGTGAGCTTGTTCGGAACAAAAGAACTGTGTTTCCTACAAATATGGCCATATCTAGTTCAACTCTGCTTAGGAAACACAAGAACAGTAGCTACTCTTCAGTCCAAATACACTGTACTTGCTGGGAACAGACGCGAGTGCTATTTGCACTGTGTATGGCAAAGAGAGCGCAATAGTGACTCTTCTTACCAGAAAACAACTCTTGCTAGTAGGACAAAAAACTGCGTTTGATTCAACTCCATTTAGGACTGGGAAACAAACCCAAGCTCGCCTTACAAGAAACACATTCTGCTTTTGAGAAAAGAGCCCTTTTCTACTCTACTGTGTTTCCTATGGGGTCCGAACAGTGAGCTTGCTGAGAACAAAAGAACTGTGCTTCCTACACACACTTGCCATATCTAGTTCAAATCTGCTTACGAAACTCAGAAGAACAGTAGCTCCTCTTCAGTCCAATACACTGTACTTGCTGGGAACAGACGCGAGGGCTATTTGCACTGTGAATGGCAAAGGGAGCGCAATAGTGAATCTTCTTACCAGAAAACAACTCTTGCTCTTTGGACCAGAAACTGCATGTGATTCAGCTCCATTTAGGACTGGGGAAACAAACGCTAGCTCGCCTTACAAGAAACACACTCTGCTTTTTAGAAAAGAGCACTCTTCTACTCTACTGTGTTTCCTATAGGGCCAGAACAGTGAGCTTGCTCAGAACAAAAGAACTGTGCTTCCTACACACACGGGCGATATCTAGTTCAACTCTGCTTAGGAAACTGACAAGAACAGTAGCTCCTCTTCAGTCCAATACACTGTACTTGCTCGGAACAGACACCAGGACTATTTGCACTGTGTATGGCAAAGGGAGCGCAATAGTGACTCTTCTAACCAGAAAACAACTCTTGCTCGTAGGACCAGAAACTGCATGTGTATTTCAACTCCATTTAGGACTGGGAAAAAAACGCTAGGCTCGCCTTACAAGAAACACACTATGCTTTTCAGAAAGAGCACTCTTCTACTCTACTGTGTTTCCTATGTGGTTTGAAGAGTGAGCTTGCTCAGAACAAAAGGACTGTGCTTACTACACACACGGGCCATATCTAGTTCAACTCTGCTTAGGAACCTTACAAGAACAGTAGCTCCTCTTCAGACCAATACACTGTACTTGCGTTAAACAAACGCGAGTGCTATTTGTACTGTGTATGGCAATGGGAGCGCAATAGTGACTCTTCTTACCAGAAAACAACTCTTGCTCGAAGGACCAAAACTGCATTTGATTCAACTCCATTTAGGACTGAGAAACAAACGCTAGCTCGACTTACAAGAAACACACTCTGCTTTTGAGAATAGAGCACTTTTCTACTCTACTGTGTTTCCTATAGGGCCAGAACAGTGAGCTAGCTCAGAACAAAAGAACTGTGCTTCCTACACACACGGGCCATATCTAGTTCAATTCTGCTTAGGAAACTGACAAGAACAGTAGCTCCTTTTCAGACCAATACACTGTACTTGCTGGGAGCAGACGCCAGTGCTATTTGCCCTGTGTATGACAATGGAGCGCAATAGTGACTCTTCTTACCACAAAACAACTCTTGCTTCTAGGACCAGAAACTGCATGTGATTCAACTCCATTTAGGATTGGGGAAACAAACGCTACCTTTCCTTACAAGAAACACATTCTGCTTTTGAGAATAGGGCACACATCTACTCTACTGTGTTTCCTATGGGGTCCAAACAGTGAGCTTGCTCAGAACAGAAGAACTGTGCTTCCTACACACACGGGTCATATCTAGTTCAACTCTGCTTAGGAAACTGACAAGAACAGTAGCTCCTCTTCAGTCCAATACACTGTACTTGCTGGGAATAGATGCGAGTTCTATTTGCACTGTGTATGGCAATGGGAGCACAATAGTGACTTTCCTTACCAGAAAACAACTCTTGCTCGTAGGACCTGAAACTGATGGGTTTCAACTCCATTTAGAACTGGGAAACAAACGCTAGCTCACCTTACAAGAAACACACTCTGCTTTTGAGGAAAGAGCACGCTTCTACTCTACTGTGTTTCCTATAGGGCCAGAACAGTGAGTTTTCTGAGTACAAAGAACTGTGCTTCCTACACACATGGGCCATATCTAGTTCAGCTCTGGTTAGGAACCTGACAAGAACAGTAGATCCTCTTCAGTCCAACACACTGTACATGCTGGGAACAGAAGCCAGTGCTATTTGCCCTGTGTATGACAATGGGAGCTCAATAGTGACTCTTCTTACCAGAAAACAACTCTTGCTTGTAGGACCAGAACTGCATGTGATTCAACTCCAATTAGGACTGGGAAACAAAACGCTAGCTCGCCTTACAAGAAAATCACTCTGCTTTTGAGAAAAGAGCACTCTTCTACTCTACTGTGTTTCCTATAGGGCCAGAACAGTGAGCTTGCTCAGAAGAAAAGAAGTGTGCTTCCTACACACACGGGCCATGTCTAGTTCAACTTTGCTTAGGAAACTGACGAGAACAGTAGCTCCTCTTCAGTCCAATACACTGTACTTGCTGGGAACATACGCGAGTGCTATTTGCACTGTGTACAGCAATGGGAGCGCAATAGTTACTCTTCTTACCACAAAACAACTCTTGCTCGTAGGACCCGAAACTGAATGTCATTCAACTCCATTTAGGACTGGGAAACAAACGCTAGCTCGCCTTACAAGAAACATACTCTTCTTTTGAGGAAAGTGCACTCTTCAACTCTACTGTGTTTTCTATGGGGTCCGAACAGTGAGCTTGCTCAGAACAAAAGAACTGTGTTTCCTACACACGGCCATATCTAGTTCAATTATGCTTAGGAAACTGACAAGAACAGTAGATCCTCTTCAGTCCAATACAATGTACTTGCTGCAACAGACGCCAGTGCTTTTTGCACAATGTATGACAATGGGAACGCAATAGTGACTCTTCTTACCACAAAACAATTCTTGCTCATAGGACCAGAACCTGCATGTGATTCAACTACATTTAGGACTGGGAAACAAACGCTAGCTCGACTTTCAAGAAACACACTCTGCTTTTGTGGAAAGAGCACTCTTCTACTCTACTGTGTTTCCTATAGGGCCAGAACAGTGAGCTTGCTGATTACCAAAGAACTGTGCTTCCTACACACACGGGCCATATCTAGTTCAATTCTCCTTAGGAAACTGACAAGAACAGTAGATCCTCTTCAGTCCAATACACTGTACTTGCTGGGAACAGACGCGAGTGCTATTTGCCCTGTGTATGACAATGGGAGCACAATAGTGACTCTTCTTACCAGAAAACAACTCTTGCTCATAGGACCAGAAACTGCATGTGATTCAACTCCATTTAGGACTGGGAAACAAACGCTAGCTCGCCTTACAAGAAACACACTCTCCTTTTGAGAAAAGAGCACTCTTCTACTCTAATGTGTTTCCTATAGGGCCAGTACAGCGAGCTTGCTCAGAAGAAAAGAACTGTGCTTCCTACACACACGGGCCATATCTAGTTCAACTCTGCTTAGCAAACTGACGAGAACAGTAGCTCCTCTTCAGTCCAATACACTGTACTTGCTGGGAACATACGCGAGTGCTATTTGCACTGTGTACAGCAATGGGAACGCAATAGTTACTCTTCTTACCACAAAACAACTCTTGCTCGTAGGACAAGAAACTGAATGTCATTCAACTACGTTTAGGACTGGGAACAAACGCTAGCTTGCCTTACAAGAAACATACTCTTCTTTTTGAGTAAAGTGCACTCTTCAACTCTACTGTGTTTTCTATGGGGTCCGAATTGTGAGCTTGCTGAGAACAAAAGAACTGTGCTTCCTACACACTCACGCCATATCCAATTCAACTCCGCTTAGGAAAATGACAACAACAGTAGCTCCTCTTCAGCCCAATACACTGTACTTGCTGGGAACAGACGCCAGTGCTATTTGCCCTGTGTATGACAATGGGAGCGCAACAGTTACTCTTATTACCAGAAAAAACTCTTGCTCGTAGAACCAGAAACTGCATGTTATTCAACTCCATTTAGGACTGGGAAACAAACGCTAGTTCGCCTTACAAGAAACACACTCTGCTTTTGAGAAAAGAGCACTCTTCTACTCTACTGTGTTTTCTATGGGGTCCGAACAGTGAGCTTGCTGAGAACAAAAGAACTGTGCTTCCTACACACACGGGCCATATCTAGTTCAACTCTGCTTACGAAACTCAGAAGAACAGTAGCTCCTCTTCAGTCCAATACACTGTACTTGCTGGGAACAGACGCGAGGGCTATTTGCACTGTGAATGGCAAAGGGGAGCGCAATAGTGAATCTTCTTACCAGAAAACAACTCTTGCTCTTTGGACCAGAAACTGCATGTGATTCAGCTCCATTTAGGACTGGGAAACAAACGCTAGCTCGCCTTACAAGAAACACACTCTGCTTTTTAGAAAAGAGCACTCTTCTACTCTACTGTGTTTCCTATAGGGCCAGAACAGTGAGCTTGCTCAGAACAAAAGAACTGTGCTTCCTACACACACGGGCGATATCTAGTTCAACTCCTGCTTAGGAAACTGACAAGAACAGTAGCTCCTCTTCAGTCCAATACACTGTACTTGCTCGGAACAGACACCAGGACTATTTGCACTGTG
>NW_026737343.1:0-43677 GCF_949786415.1 Peromyscus eremicus | reverse complement strand
ACTCTGGAATGTTGTCAGGGGAGCCATTGGGTGTTGGGGGATGTGGGGAGTGCGAGAGGGAGCCCATCACCCAGGAACTGCAGACAAGTTTAAGGATGGTGGCTTTGACTCTGAGCAAGCTGGAGGGTTGGGGCCAGAATAGTTGGAACTGATTTATGTGGAAAGGGCTCTCTGCTGGGCTCCAGAATGTAGAGGGGATGAAGGTGGGAACCGGGGAGTGTGTGGATGTTGGATGCCACCCAGGAGATGATGGTAGCTTGGACAAGAGGGTGTTGAGAAGCCTTGGAGTCCACAGATACTTTGAAGGGTAAGGTAACAGGGCTGCCTCATCAATCAGGCACATGAGGCATAAGGAGCTATGTATTGGTTACTTTTCTCCATATTGTAACAAAATACCAGAGAAGAGAAGAGCTGGTTCCTTCTGGTGCACAGTGTGAGGGTACGATGCCATCACGGAGGGGGCAGTTCCTTCTTTGTGTGTGTATGTGTGGGGGGGGATGGTGTGAGTGCTGGCCTGTGCATGCACGAATGGAAGACAGAAGTCAGCTTTGGGTGTCTTCCTCTGTGAAGACTTTCCCTTCTACTTTTTGAAACAGTCTCTTGCTACATTTAGAGCTTGTCATTTTGGTCTAGAATGGCTGGCCAGTGAGCTCTGGACATCCACCTTTGCCCACCCATGTGTGCTGGGGTTACAGGAATGTGCCACCATCCCTTGGTTTTCCATGGGTTCTAGGGTCCCAAAGCCATGTCCTCATGTTTTCATGACAGGAATTTACCCACTGAGCCACCTCCTCAGTCCCATTTTCTCATTTTTATTCAGTCTGGCACCCTACCTATATTGAGAGTGAGTCTCCCCACCTCCATTAGCTCCTTACAGATGTGCCCAGAAGTTTGTCTCCTGGGTGGTTCTCGATCACATCAAGTTGACAATATTAACCATCCCCGATGTCAAGGGTGGCAGGGATGTTTAGCACTTCGGAGACTTGCAGAATACAAAAGCCCCAGGCAGCAGTGGGGGGCAAGACAGCGAATGGAGGGCTCAGGGAGGAGATTCTGAGATGGCTGGGGAAGATACCTGACAGGTGACGGGATGTGGGAGCCCAGCATTCAGGGGAAGTGGTTCGGGGGAACTGGGAGATGGGAGGAGATATCAGGAGAGGCAAAGGGAGTGGGGGATGTAATGTGCTTGGTAGAGTGCATGCCCCTGGGTTTGATCCTGGCACCAGATAAAACTGGGTGTGGCAGTACACGCTTTTGGTCCTAGCAGTCGGGAGGCAGAGGCATAGGATCAGGAGTTCAGGTCACCTTTGGCTATGTATCAACATCAAGGCCAGCCTGGACTACAAAGTGACCCTGGCTCGAACTAAGAAAATAAGAGCCCTTGGGGTGGTTCAGTGGGTAAAAGTGCTTGTCACCAAGCCTGGCAGCCTGCGTCCATCCAGGGGACCCATATGGTGGAAGGTGAGAACAAACTTCCCCAAGGTGTCCTCTGATGTACATAAGCATCCATGGCATGTTACCCCTCTCCCCTTTAATCCCAGCACTCAGGAAGTAGAAGCAGGTGGATCGCTGTAAGTTTGAGACCATCCTGATCTACGTAACCCGCACCAAGCCAGCCAATTTCCAGGCTACAGTGAGACCTTGTCTCAAGAAAAAGAAAACAGTAAATAAAAATGATCATATACCAAGGGAAAGAAACAGACCCCAAAGCCAACCAAATAAGATTATATTTCTATAAAATGTCCAGATATCCACGGAGCAGAAAGAAGACAGTGGTTTAAAAGAGCTTAGAGATGTAGGAATAGGAATGACTTCTAATGTGTTGGGAGGGGGGATGAAGAGTAATCAAAACAAATTGGAACTAGGAAGGAGTGATAAACATATTGACCACGTTTTAAGGTGTAAATAACAGCTGTGATTTTTTTTCTGTGCTCTTGGATACCTGTCTCTCTGCCAGTCCCCTAAAACATTCTCTGCCTTTCTCTCCCGCAGTAAGCAGCGACCCAAGGATTTAAGATAACATAATACAGGAGACTCGATCTATCAACAAGTTGTCCAGAAGCCCAGTGGGGCCAGGTACCCCTGAGACCCGGAAGATCTGGACCTGGAAGAGTGGGTCTCAGGAACCAGAAATCATCCTCCCTTTCCTCCTTCCCTCACAGGCCCACAGGGTGCTGGGCACCCGGACTGTAAGATGCGGACTACTGAGAACACCGTGTGTGGTGTGGTGGGGAATCCTCCCTCTCCCGTAGAGACCAGAGCTAGATATGTTTATATATTGGGGAGGATCGGGCGGGACAGATGTCAGGGAGAAGCTCAGCTTTGCAGGGATTAAAAGTCTTAGTCTGAGACTCAAAGCCCAGACTTGGTGCCTGTTAATGTGCGTGCGCTCGAGCGCACGGGTCCCCCCAGGGGGCGTCCCGCAAAGAAGAGGGGGAGGGGCATCCACTGACCCCACCCCCACATTACAGAGGGATCCTATTGGCTGGGGCTCCCTGGGGGCCAGCCAATCCGCCCTGAGGGTCGTATTCTTCCTGCGCTTTGGGGACCAGCCCTCACTCCTCCAGCTAAGCGCAGCGGTGGACTCCCCCGCAGCCCTGCTGTCCAGCTTCGTTCGTCCTCATCAGTCTGGTGAGGGCAAGGTGGGCTGGGTTTAGAGTGGGTCAGCAGCTGGGAAAGGTCGCAGTGAGGGGCGCCCCTTAGGCCCCACGGAGCCCCGCACCCCTTCCTGCAGATGCCGACCTTTCCGTGGATGTTGGATGTTGAAGCCCAGATGCCCCCTCCGGGCGAATGGAAAACGCCCCCCTTCGACCCGCGCTTCCCTAACCAGAACCAGACGCGTAACTGCTACCAGAATTTTCTGGGTGAGACCGTTTGGGCCAGGTTAGAGGGGAGGCCCCCACCTGGAGACCCTCGGAGACCGTTGGAACGGGAGGCGAGGTCGTGGCCTGCAGGGGCGGGGCCTGCAGCGAAGTGGGTGGGGCTGAGCCGTGGTGGGGGCGGGGCCTGGAGTGGAGGAGACTGCCTGCCTGGAGGCAATGTTTGCCGGCTTGGAGTGAAATGGACTGAGCCAGGAGGGATGGAGCCTTGTCGGTAAAGGGCAAGACTAGGGGTGAGGGGACTAAGTCATGAGAAAAGGAGCGGGGCCTGAGTTGAAGGGAGGCCCCTGATCTGGAGCCAGCTGGAACTGAGTCCTGGAGGGGCAAGATGAAGCAGACAACCAGAAGGAACCGGACCTCGCCAGGTGGTAGAGCTCAGTCAAGATGGGAGTTGGTCGGGGGCAGTCTGTAGTGGAAAGGAGGAGCCCTGTTGGTTGGCACTGAGTCCTGGAAGGGAGGGCGGCCGTAATAGGGTGGGGCCAATGTCTAGAAGGGCGTGGTGTGGCATGTTCTTGACTGGGCGTGGCTTGCACCCCCACCCCGAGGCCCTCTGCAGACTACCACCGGTGCGTGAAGAACATGAGCCGCCGCGGGAAGAACACACAGCCCTGCGAGTACTATTACCGCGTGTTCCATTCCCTGTGTCCCATCAGCTGGGTGAGAGCCGGCCTGAGGGCGCAGCAGGGCTGTTGGAGAGGTGTGGTGGGCTCAGACACAGGCTGAGCAGACGCTGGGGTCCCCTCTGCCGCTCCAGGTGCAGCGCTGGACCGAGCAAATCAAGCAGGGGACTTTCCCGGGCAAAATCTGACCGTGCACTTGAGCGCTGCTCCCCTGGAGGCTTCAGCCCCCAGTGACCTCCGTCCTCTGACCAAGCCCCACTCTGTCTCTACGCCACAAATAAAGTTATGGTGCTGCTAATGTTTGTTTTCTTTCTTTTTGGTGTTGTGTTTTTGAGACAGAGTCTCTCGCTAACCCTGGAACTCACTGATGAGCTAGACGAGCTGGGATCCTCTTGTCTCTGACTCCCCAGCACTGGGATTACAGCCTCAGCTTCTGCACCAGGCTTTTTATGTGCATGCTGGGGATCCAGACTCAGGCCGTCATGCATGCTTGGCAAGTGCTTCCCAGCTGAGCCCCCTAACACCGCTTCTTTTGGTCATGAGGGCAAGGAGAAGGATTGCTGCCCCAGAGTTAAGGCAGTCACGGCTCCCAGGCAGGCAGAGAGAAACAAGCTTTGGCGTTCTTGAGTCCTGCCGTGATCATGACGTCAAGAGCTCAGCATTCAAGGTAGCCCATGCCTTTAGTCCAGCACTCCAGAGGCAGAAGCACGTTGACATCTGTGAATTTGAAGCTACCCTGGTTCTACATAGTTCAAAGCCAACCAAGACTACAATACAATGAAACCCTAACCAAAAAACAAACCAATAAACAAAAAATCACAACAAAGACTCTTCCACCGACAGGGTCCCAGGGTGTCTTGCCTGTCAGTCATCACACCTCCCTGTTACCCTTCTTCAAATGGCCACATCTCAGCCTCCTCCCCTCCTGCCAGGGCCGTCTTGGCTATCATATCCACCCATCCAGCCCCTGGTCCTGAGGAGTCTTCATTCCATGACCCAGTGCTGACCCACTAGTCCCCGACCACCTTGCTCTGACACTTATCGGCTTTCTGTCATGATCTATCCCCACAAGTCCCATTCCCCTCCAAACACACCCTGTCCCCACCACAAGAGCCCTCTTGTCCCACCAGGGCTCCAGAGCCTTCTCCATCCTTCAGCAGCCCCACAGCCTGGCACAGCAGCACCCTCTGATTTAAAAAAAGCTGTGTATGAATAAGATATTCACGTATGTACATACACCTGTTGAGTGACTTGTGCCCATGGAGGCCAGAAGCCGGCCTTGGGTCTCCTGGAACTTAGAGCAGCAAATGTTCTTAACCACTGAGCCATCTCTCCAGCACCTACCCCCTTTGATTTCTAATGCAGGTCTACCCTGTGCTCATCTGGGGCCATCTGTCCCTTTCTCCATAGGTGACACTTGTGATTCTCCTACTGACCCCTTCAGCACACTCCACACTTCCGTCCTAATCATTCTTTGCTCTTTCCCATCTTTTCCAATCAGCAGCCAATCACTGGTTCCAGAAACTCCTTGGCATATCTTCCAAACATAAGGAATGCCATCCTCCTCTTTATGTAGCCCTAGCTGATCTTGAACCCACAGAGATCCATCTACCCATGTCTGCCTCCTGTGCACCACCACCCTGCCCGGCTAACTCCATAGCCCCCTTTTTAAAATGTATGAGCAGGTGGGTGGGTGCTGGTGAGAGGTGGCCATCAGATGGCCCAGAGCTGTAGTCACTGGATGGAGAATGTAAGCGGCCCGACGCCAGGTCCTCTGGAAGAACGGCAAGCACTAAGCCACTAAGCCTCCTCTCTTTCCTAAGTCACCGTTTGCTTGTTTATTGTTTTGAGATAGGTCTCATGTAGCCAGGATAGCCTTGAACTCTCAATCCTCCTGCCCCTATTTCCCATGTGTTGGGACTACAGCCACCAAGCCCAGCACCAGTAACCCTTAACAGAGCCAGAGGCCTCTAGGTTGGCTGTGCTGGCCCCTGCTGCTACCCACAGCTACCCGCCTCCTGGTTGGACCTGAAATCATTTTCAAACTCTGTCTTCGAAGGCCTCACGTGACTACATTTAACTCCCAGGTTCAAAGTAACTTTGATTACGTATGTCAGCTTCCTGAATGACCAACCTCAGTTTCTACAGCTGCCTCAGAGTCCCGTTATCAGAAGCAGAATGGGGCGGGTGTGTGTGTGTGTGTGTGTGTGGCTGAGCTCAAAGGACTGGCTGGTCCCACCCTTGGATGACCTGTCTACCACCTGCCCCAGAGGCTGCTCACCACGGACACACCCCAGATGGCCTAGCATGACTACGTCTAGACCTTGGCCTCAGACTGTCTGACCATCACCTGAGAGGGAGGGCATGGTGGAAGGACAGGGCGAGGACAGGGCTACAGGAAGACACTGGCCACTCACCGTCCCCACAGGGGATACTGCTGACAGGACAGCTGCTGACCAGAGGCACTGTCATGGGGGAGAGGTCAAATGCTGCTGGAGGGCTAATGATGTCACCTAGTTAAGTGGCTGGAGCACAGGCCCATTGGCTGGCTGTGCCAGCCACCTTTGTCCTGCCCGGAGACCCGGGTCTGGAGTCACTGTTTCCTCCCAATGTCCAGCCTTTCTCTGCCTCTTCTCCTTTTCAGGTCCCTAATCCTCCCTGCCATTGTCACTTGACTACTTCTTGTCTCTTTCCAACACTTGGAAAGGCCAGACTGGCTTCAAACTCTCCTCTAGCCTCTTCCCGCAGGCTCCCGAGGATCGGGATTACAGGTGTGCCGCCATCCTAGGCCTTACACTCCTGGGCAGCTTTGCCCAGGCTTGAGCTATGTGAGAAGCCAGACTACACCTTGCCTCTAGCCTGTGAACCATCCCACCACAAACTCAACCTCTCTCTCTGGGCCCCTCAGCTAGTGTTCCCCACCTACACCCCCTGGGGCAATTTCCCAAGATCCCAGGGCACACTCTGCTCTTCACAGCCTCCCCTGGCCGGTTTCCTCTTTCCTCCAGCTCTGTGGTTTCTTCCTGGGCAGAGGTGAGAACCTCTCTGCTGCTCTCCGTGTTGTTCTGCCCATCCTCTTAGAGACTGGCTCTCCCTACAGCATGCTATGGCTCCTGGAGTCATCTGGTCAACCTCCAAGGTTGAAGGGGAGAAACGGTTGGGACAGCCCCACTGAGGGCGCACCAGCTTCCACACTGGCTCTCTTTATTTCTTAGTTATTTCTCTTCTTTCTTCTTTCCTGAGACAGAGGATTAAACTTAAGGCTTGGTACTTGCCAAACAAGCCCCCTGTCACTGAACTACACCCCCAGCCTTTTTACCTCCTAAAGCACAGCAGGAAGTCTGAGGCCACGTGGGCTACCAGAGACTTCCTCCGCCCTCACCAGGCAGGGCTGGGTTTCTGGACTCCATCCATGTCATCTTCCCGGAACTGCACAGGCCCAACAACTCCCTGCCCCCGAAGAGGATGATGATGATGAGGATGATGATGATGATGATGATGATGATTCCCCACAGTCTAGGAAGCCTTGGCTGGCCTGGAACTCCCTGTGTGTCTACTACAGCCTAGACTTGAACTCAGACATCCGCCTGCCTCTGCCTCTTGAGTGCTGGGATTAAAGGGGTGCCACCACCCCAGGCCCTGCACTAGCGGTAAGGTCACCTGGCTGAGAAGTGAGAGGGACAAGTCCCTACACGGCCTCAGGCAAGCCATTCTGCTTCCTGTCACCAGGCATCACTGATCTCACTTTCCCACAACAGAGAATGCACTCGGTCATCTCCCATAAGCACTGTTTTTGTGGTCACCGGGCTTTACCTCAGTACAGCCGTCCCCAGAACCCACCGCCCCTCTCCCTTAAGGCTTGTCAGGGTAGCTATCAGTGTCCAAGGCACGTCCGTCATCTCCACTGCAAGGCTGAGATCTCACCCTCCCACTGGACATCCCCCTAAAACATCCAAAACTCCTAAGGGCTTAGAAGGTTTTAATAAAAAGTTCAAGTTCTTCCAATCCCCTATCATACCCCATTCTGGTGTGGGGAGGAGAGGGAACCTCCCCACACCCCAGTAGCACCAGGGATAGCACCGTGAGAAAGATGAGGTCATACCTGGCCTCCCTGAGACCCATGGGGCGGGGCCAAGGATGTGCCCCTGGGTACCACCCACCCCATCTGACTGCCCCTGCCTCCAACAACTGCAGAGCTGAGCCAACCCACTCCCCATTGTGGGGGCAGCTTGGGAGGGCAAACTCCCAAGTCAGTTCCACCTCCTGAGGCCTGAGCTTCTAGAGAGTTGCCATGGAGAGGCCCCCCACCCCTTATGGCTTTGCTCCCTGGGGAGAAGAGGCTGAGGGGAGGGGGGTGGCTCCTACAGTCCTGAGGTGGGGGCAGGGATGGGGAGGGGGACATCAAATGGCCAGGGCTCCCTGCTTGGGTGGGGTTGGCTCAGGGGTCAGCAGTCATGGAGCAACAAGGATCAACTCCCTAGGGATGTCCTAAAAAGCACACTCCCAGGATCAGACCTGGGTCAAGGGTCAACTCCTTCCTTCCTTCTGATGGGTCCAAGACAGACTCTGCACTCCAATCTGGGCTCGCTGTAGGCAGCCCATCACGGCTCCCCACTGTTGATGTCCAGATCAATGGAACCATGACTGACCACTAGCCGGAGGCGCTTAGGTGGGCAGAAAGGAGCGAAGGCAAGGGCCTGCTTAGGGACGAGGTCGGGGGTGGGGACTGGGGCTGGGCTCCCAGCAGGGGCAGGAGCAGCTGGTAGGGCTGGAGCTAGACGGGTAAGGTCCACACGCACCACAGAAGGCAGCCCGTAGCGCCGGGCCCAATACCAGTCCTGTTGAAGGGTCCAGCGGCTCTTGGGCAGCACGTGGAGGGCCACCGTGGCCTCGGCCCGTAGTTGGCAGTGGGGACCACAGCCTCCCCATCGGTGTAGGGAGACAGAGACAGCATGGAGGGCCGGGGGCAACGAGGCTGGGCGGGTCCTGGGGCGGCGGCGGCGGCGCTTCCGGAGACGTACTCTGGGCTGGGGCTGGGGCATCCACTGGAGCCAGAGGGGCAAGGAGTCCAAGTGGGGCCTGGCAGGCAGCAGGCATGGGGGCTGGCAGGCAGCTGAGGTCAGGGGAGAGGGAGACAAAGGGGAGCCGGTCAGCAGGGTCTGGGCAGTTCAGAAAAGAGCGGCCCGGAGGCTAGAGCGCGAGCAGGCTCACCACAGAACGGGTCCCGGCGGCGGCGGCGGCCGCGGCGCAGTGGGGACAGGTGCGAGCAGGCCCGCAGGCCCAGCAGACTCTGCTGGCTGCTGTCCAGGGCCTGCTGCAGACGCCGCTTTGTCTCTCGGAGCGCATACTTGTCCGGGGGCTGCGGCCGAAGCTCCGGTTCCCTGGGCCGAAGTCTGAACGCTCCCTCACCTTTCCTGCAGGAACAGAAGAGGGCTTTCAGAGGGAAGCCTGAGGATGCATGCCGGCCAGGGGACCCCCGGCCCCTCTCGGCCGTGCCTACCTCTCGCAGGTGTAGCATTCACAGTGCTCATTCTTGTCACCGAAGAAGCCCTCCCCGTAGAAGCACGTCACCTCGTCCCCTGGCTCGATGTCCCGGAGCACCTTCACACAGGCAGTATTCCCATCTGAGGGCACAAACTGAGGCCACGCCCACTCAGTACCCCAGCCCGGGGCACCGGCAGGAGCTGTCTAGCTTCTCACCCCGGCCAGGCACCCCGTCTGAAGGGTTATGTAATGGGTTAGGCCACAGCTAAGGAACCCCACCCACCCCATCGTTTACGGGCAGCAGAGCCCGTCTGCCTTCTTTGTCCGTCCATCCCTGCAAGCCAACGGCCTCCCAGCAGTGTGCAGTGCCAGCAGAGCCCACTCCTGTTCCTCCCCTGACGTGGGGTCTACCCACCCACGGCACCCACGCAGTCTCTCAAGAACCACTCACTCCTTGACACTCTGCCCCTGTGGCCACCTCCCAAGGCTTGTGTCCACCTGCAGCCCAATTCCCATGTCCTCCAGTCCTGCCTCTGGGATCACTCACCCCAAGGCTACCCTACAGACTCCTGGTTCTTGTCTCCCTCCCCATCTGCCTCTGCCTCTGTACTCCCTATCCGGAGGAAACGTGGTCACCCTAGCCAGCCAGCCACTCAAACCTGACACCCTTGCCGGATGGCCTCCAGGCCAAGTGGCCAGTGCCTCCTGAGTATGCCACCTCCTCTATCTGTGTCCCCTCTCATCCTGCCCCTCTACCTCAGCTGTTCCTTCATCACCCCCAGGTCCGTCGCCTGCCAATCTCCTCCCGGCCATCCTCACTCTGTACACTGCCTTCCTTCCCAGTAAACTCCTGCAAACTGCTGCCGCAGCCATCTGGAAACCCAGCCTCCCACTCCGCAGCTAGGAGGGTCAGCTACGCTCACTAATCTGGCGGTCACCATCTCCGCCTCATTAGAGCCCCTGCCGTATGACACGAATGTCTTGAGCCCTCTTGTGCCCCGATTTCCTTTGACACAGAACTCTGATCCCCCGAAGCCTGCTGGTTCCGGATCACTGAGAGCTGGTGACCGTGTGCACGCTGCCCTCTGCTTCCTGTCCCACCCAGTGTCTGCATGCAGGGCTGTGTCATTCATCCTGAGAGCCTCGGACACATGGGACAAGTCTGCGTGGTCTCAGATGTCCACCACCTGACCCCAACAACTGTCTTAGGGGCGTCGACAGGAGAAACCCGAGACCAGGCAGTGGAGCCATAACTCTTCCCAGTTCTGAGTCAGGAAGCTGAGCTTTGGCCCTTTTTCATGTCTTGGGGGCTCCCACAGAAGGCCCGAGGTCTGTGCCCTGACAGGACACAATGGGGTGGGGGGTTCCCAGGGACGCCCCTTACCTTAATATTATTATTATTATTACTTGGTTTCTTTTTAGTTTTTTGAAGATGAGATCTTGTTACTATATCACCCTAAGTGACCTGAAACTCACTATGTAGACCAAGCTGGCTTCCAACTTGCAGCAATCCTCCTGCCTCTATCTCCCAAACACTGATTTCACAGGTACCAGTCAGGGTGCTCAACTAACACTCTGCCTTTGTTCCTGTTGGTCCGTGATTTGAACTCAGACCACTCACACGCTAAGCAAGCACTCTACTGGGCCACATCCCTAGCTCGGTTTGTTCTTCTGTGGTACTGGCTATTAACTCAGGGCCTTGCACACTACCCTGAGCTATATCCCTGGCCCTTATGAAATACAGTTTCACTGAAGTTGTCCAGATTAGCCTACAATGTAGAATTTTCCTGCCTCAGTCTCCCAAGACGCTGGGATGACAGGACAATGTCGCCACACCCCACCAGACCTTTGCCACCTGTTCCCGCCAGTTATCCCCCCCCCCCCACTTTGCCCTTCTACCCACAGTTTCTTAGCGGAGAGGTCCCTGGCCTCCTGGATTTTCTCGCTTCTCCCCTGTTCCTGCCATCAATGCTGCCTGGGTGAGATGAGCCACCTCCTAATCTGTCCCCCATCACACCTTAGACCGCATTTCAGTCAGTAACTCAGGCTCTGGTACAACAGTGTACACACACGGACGCCCCTTCCTTCCCCCCCCCCATCCTTGGGGACCCATGCCTTCCCACGCTGCCCACCCAAGGTGCTGCCGCCACCAACGACAAGGGAACTGTCAAGGGTAGGAAACCCCTTTGTCAGGAGAGTCCAAACCCACCCATCCCTCCCGCACCTTCCTTCCCCACGGGCCCACGCCTCTCACACTCTGCAGGTCTCACCTTGCAGTTGGGTTTGCAGTCTGCCGCCAGTTGGGTGGGCGGACGGACGGACGGACGGACGGACCGACGCGAGAGAAGAGAAAAGAGAAAAGAGTGAGCACGTGCAGGTGGCCCCTTTCCCTCGTCTCAGCCACTTGAGCCCTCCAGCATCCGCCCTCACCGCCTTGCCCTCACCGTGGTTGATGAAGGCGGCCGGGCCCAGCCACAGTTGGGCGCTCCTCTTTCGGGTGGAGTACATGATGCTGAAGTCGTTCTCCCCGGCCCGGAGCAGGTTCTCGTCCTCCTCACGCAGCTCTGCGATGCAGCCTACCAGCAGCTCCAGCTTCTCGTTCTTCTTCCTGCCAAGAGTCTACGCTGTAGGGCCCCGAGCGAGGCCTCCTAATCCTCGCTGGGGATGAGGGCCTCTCATGCAGAATCACCCAGGGAGCAGGGGCTCCAAGGGGCAGGGCCAGCCATTGCAATCTCATGTCTCACTAGCCCCACTTCCTCCCGGTCCTACCTCATCCACAGGGACCAACCGAGTCCCTGCTCCCAGCAGCCCCCTTACCAAGTACGGGTAGACACGATCTTGGCCCCATTGGTCTCCATGGAGTAGCGGGTGCAGGGCAGAATGGTGAAGCCGCTCTCAGGCAAGAAGGCGCGGAGGTAGCAAAATATCTGAGAGAAGAGGGCAGGAAAGTGAGAAGGGCCAACCACAGGGGCCCCTTTCCTTGGACCAGGAAAGTCTACTTGGTCATTGACTGTGTGGCCTGGATCCTCCCTGGGTCTACGTGCCCTCATCTGTCAAAGGAAGAGGAGACTGGACTCATCTCAAAGCTCACCAGCCCCCAATTCTCCTCTTCTAGGATTGTGAGCCTTGCAGGGTATCTCCAGGGGCAAGGCAGTCTGGGACCTGGGGGTTGCTCTTCTAAGAGCTCCAGAATCTGCCGGCTAAATGGGGAGAGCACAGTGCAGGTCAGAGCAGGGCATGGGCTCCCTCACGTGGGTCTTGAGGGCAGCCTCCTGCCGAGGGGCCCGGCTCTGGAAGTAGTGGGCCATCCAGCCTCCCAGTGTCAAGGCCCGGTAGGCAGCCTCCAGGTCCCGCTGTCTTAGGAAAGCTTCCAGTGCTGATCGAAGGTGGTGTTGTCGTCGCAGAGTGGGCACAGGGCTAGGAGAAAAGAGTATGCCTCAGTTCCAGGGACTTTCAGGTCCCTGATCCCCTACCTGAAGCTTCAGGGTGGCCAGGCTGAGAGTTATAAGCATACAAGAGAAAGGGTCCAGGCCTGCCATCACCCCCAGACACCCCCTCACCTGACATTCATCTTATGCGTGCAGAAGCCAAGGTAGGGGTCAAGAACAAGGCTGGTGGCAAGGTCATCGTTCTCGCACAGTTCCCGGGCTGTCACTCTGTCAGGCCCCATGGTGCTCTGAAGACCATGCTGCTTCTGGCACAGAACAGGGCACAGGGATGTGCTCTGTGCCACTCAGAAGCTGTGTGAGATGTCTGTGGGCCCCACAGCCTGCTTATCTGTAGGAGAGCACGGGGTGGGGGTGGGGGTAAGCAATACTGACATCACAGGGCTCTATGTAAGAAAGACACCCAACAGGTACTTCTGACAGTGAGGAATCCCCCCCCCCCCAACTGTGAGAAACACGGTCTCTTGTGCATCAAGCACTTCCCTCCCCTCTTGCAAAACAGATGCAGGTCCCCCAGTCACACACACAACCTCTCCAGGACATGTACACTTTCATGGATGTCAGCACACACAGACCACCTTGCCAAGTGCACATGTAGGAGACAAGCCCCTGTGTACCCAGGGGAAGGCAGATTAATTGGCGATCTGAGACAACTCCAAAGCCTTAGCATTGCAGAAGGGGGTTGGGATAGCTGGGCCTCATCAAGGGAGATGGGGGAAAATGAACTCAATGTTTCTGAGCTTCTATCCTGCCTTTGCTGACCCTTGCTGCTGGTTGTCTCTGTCTTCATCACCACCCTCCAAGGTCACCCTTCTCTGGGAGTGATCAGAAGGCTGTGGGTGGGACCCAGGCACCCTGGAGGGGAAAAAGAATCCAGTACCTGCTCCCTGACTGAGAATTCCAGCAAAGGGGAAGCCCTCCTGGAGGGGACAAAAACCAGAAGAAGGAAGAAACAGAATAGAGAGAAGGAAAAAGTCAAAATAAAAGAGAAGGAGGCAAGAGGCAAAGAGGCAAAAATAAAATCAGATTCAGAAAAACCAAATCAAAGGAAACAGAGGGACAGGTTACCCTCATCATAGTGTGTCTGGCAGATCTGCGCCTTGGGAAAGAGCAATGTAAGAACAAGAAAGGAGGGACAGTAGCTGAGACACGAGGAGAAGCTACAAGAACTGGGAGAAAGATCTGGAAAACAAAACAAAACAATAAGTCTGGGTTAAATGAAGAAGGGGCTAAGAAAAAGCCTGGAAGCTGGGGAGGAGCTTATGGGAAAAGACAAATAAAGCCAGGTACGGTGTGTGTGTGTGTGTGGGGGTGTATGGTGTGAAGGGAGAGAACGGCTACAAACATGGAGGGAAGTCGAAAGGACGTTCGGGGGCGGGGGCGGCACCTACGGGTGCAAGGGAGGAGCCCACGAAACCCAAAGGGTAGGTAGGCATAGGGTCCGGGGTCCCAGGAAGGGCCCAGCGGTTCCCAAGTAGGGTTTAGGGGAAGTCCTGGGGGATCTGATGTGACGACAACATGAAAGGCACTAGGGGTTCGAGGAGGGAACTGAGGAAGCGAGGTAAAGCCCGGGGAAGCTGTAGAAGCGGGGTGGGGGGCGCAGTGAGAGCAAGGGCCTCGGAGGCCAGACAGTGAAGACAGGAGTCAGGAAGTGCCCTGAGAGTGACAGAGGAGGTCACGATACGGGGGGAGGGGGGAGGAAGGTGTCAGGGACAGACCCTGGAGGTGCGGAGAGCCGCCCCTAAGGTGCAAGGAAAGCCCTGGGAGCGAGAGAGGAGGCTGCGTGGGCTCCGAGGGTGCAGGGAAGGCTACGAGTGAGGAGCGCGAGGACCCGCGGGGTCGGAGACTTGGGCGGTAAGGCTCGAGGAAGGGCCCGGGGACAGCCGGGTCAGGGGGTGACTGGGAGGCCGGGCGGCGCGGGGCGGGGGCTGAGAGGGGGCTCAGAGGTCGGGCCCCGCGCCGCCCCTCACCCGCTTCTCCTCCTCCTCCTCCTCCTTCTCCTCAGGCGCCCGCGCTGCCGCCGCCACCACCACCACCTCCACCTCCCACCGCCTCCTCCGGCTCTCGTCCGGCACTGCCGCCGCGCCGCCCCTCGGCCGGGTTGACGGCCGACGAAGCCTTCTATTGGCCCAGCCCGCCGTCACTCCTCCGTTGCTATGAAACCCGCGCCGCTCTTATTGGCTGACTATCATTGCTCTCTTTTTTTTCCCCGCCTCTCCTGGCCCTAGTCGGTGCCCCGACAAAACCCCGCCACGCCCTCGCTGTCAATAAACCCGACGCACTACAACTAATGGCTCGCGTCACTGTCCTTCAGCCGTTGCCGTAGAGATCCGGCCCGCCCCTTCCCTCCGCCCGGCCCCAAATCAATGCTTTCATTGGCTGGAAGCGCCGTCGCTCCGAGCGAAACTCTGTCTGGGTCAGGTTATTTAGGTCCAAGTGGAGGGGGGGCGGGCTCTGCCAGACCCAAACTTTGTATATTATTGGTTGGCCTTGGGCAGGCCCATGCTTCCATTAGCTAAGGCCTCCGTCCATCACCCTAGAGGTCCGGGGCTCTAGTCTCTTTCTTTCAGCTTCAGGAGGGCAAAATCTCAGAGCGAACCAGGAAGGAAAGAGGTGAATGCGCGCGCGCGCCACCGCTGCCCTCGGCCCCGGGAGGCCATTGGTTGCCATGGCAACAAAACTTCATTGCCAGCCCTGCTTGGCAGGAAGGCCTTCTTTTCTCTCTCTCTCTCTCCCAATATTCCTTATTGTCTTGCAAATTGTACCTACGAGAACTCTGTAAAGTTTTGCCCTACTTACGAACAGGTCGGAAAGAGGGGACGCTGAGAAGTTGGGACTTTGCAGACAGGCTCTGACTCATGGGGCGCTCCCATGGGGAAACCCCTGTAATTAGGATTACCCCTTCTTCAATCCTAGAAATATAATTAGCAGCGTATCATAATTACGTCCAAACACAAATAAGCTCCATGCATGAAGCAGGCAGTCTTTGTTTTTGTTTTCCATGAGTTATCTGTTCGGTGGGTTAGAACAATGCCCAGGGCACAGAATATTTAGTTAACACAGACTGACGGAACAATGAGATAGCTCAGCGGGTAAAGGCGTCTGCCCCCAGCCCTAATAGACAGGGTCCATGAAAAGAAAGCACAGACTCCCGCAGGTTGTCCTCTGACCTCCACGTGCATGCCGGGGCCTGTGCATCCTCACACATGCACTTACACACACACAATAAATGAGTTGAGATATAATAGCTTATTTTTTGAGACAGTATGCAGCTCTGACTGTCCTGGAACTCACTACGTAGTCCAGGCTGACCTTGAATTTACAGAAATCCTCCCACCTCTGCTCCAAAATGCTGGAGTTAAAGATGTGCACCACCATGCCCGGCATAACATTTTGTTTTTAATGAGGCTGAAGGTTTTGCACTGTTCTGTGACCTTGGGGAAGTGTTCTGCCATCTGTCTACTTCATGTGCTTCATGGTTCCGTCTACAAAACAAACAGCCCACACCGGTACACTTTTAAGCTTCTGAGGGTCCATACTACACCACCCTTATTCCTCCTGGGTTCTAAGACACCTCCTAACTTAAGCACTTCTCCAGAAGCCATCACATTGACCAAATCTAGTGCTGACAGAGGGGAATCAGGCCTGGGTATTGCCCTGTAGCAGCCCCTAACAGGGTGACCCTTGCTGTAACTTCTCTGGTTATCAGCTTAGGAGAGATTGACAGCAACAATCAGGTATGGTGCTGTATCATTGCCATGGTATCTGTTGGTTCCAATAGGTATGGCCCCACAGACTCATGTGTTTGAATGATTAGCCCATAGGGAGTGGCACTATTAGGAGGTGTGGCCTTGTTAGAGTGGGTGTGGCCTTCTTGGAGAAAGTGTGTCACTGTGGGGGTGAGCTCTGAGGTACCATATATGCTCAAGCTATGCCCAGCGCACAGTTTCTCCTTCTGCTGTCTGTAGATCAAGATGTAGGACTCTCAGCTCCTTCTCCAGGACCCTGTCTGCCTGTACACTACCATGTCCTTCCATGATGATAATAGACTAAACTTCTGAAACTGTAAGCCAGCTCCAATTAAATACTTTCCTTTATAAGAGTTGCCGCTGGGCAGTGGTGGCGCACACCTTTAATCCCAGCACTCGGAGGCAGAGGCAGGTGGATCTCTGTGAGTTTGAGGCCAGCCTGGGCTACCAAGTGAGTTCCAGGAAAGGTGCAAAGCTACACAGAGAAACCCTGTCTCGAAAACCAAAATAAATAAATAAATAAAAATAAAATAAAGGTAGAGAGGACTGGTGTTTTACTGTCCTGGCCACCTAACTTTTGACAAAGGTGTCACAAGCTTACACTGGAGAAAAGACAGCGTCTCCAATGAATTGTGTTGGAAAAACTTGGTTTACACAAGTTAAAGAATGTAATTAGAAGGAAGGGAGGGAGAAGTGGTTCCGGGGGTAAAGGTGCCTGCTAAGACCGAGGACCTGAGATGGATCCCTGGGACTCACAGAGTGGACGGAGAGAAGCTACTCCTGAAAACTGTCCTGTGACTTCCACACACATGCCCCTCCCCGCCTAATAGAAACCCTAAGACAGTAAATAAACAAATGTAATAAAGGGTATTTAAGAAGAAAGACAGGAAGAAAGAAAGAAAGAAGAAAGGAAGAAAGAAAGAAAGAAAGAAAGAAAGAAAGAAAGAAAGAAAGAAAGAAAAGGGGAAGAAAGGTCAAGTGTGGTGATTTATATAATCCCAGAACACTTGATGTTAAGATAGGAAACTGCCTCTAGATCAAGGCCAGCCTGGGCTACATAATGATTGTGAGGTCAGCCTATGCTACCCGTGTCTTTGTCTCAGAAAAACAGACAGACAAAGAAGCCACATATGGTGGCTCACAACAATAATCCTGGATACTAAAGCAGGGGGATTGTGGTCCTTCAGTCTGAGGCCAGCTTGGGTCACATAGTGAATGCAAGGCCAGGCTTGGCTACATGAGACCCTCTCTCAAATATACTCACACATACAATGTCAGATGGCAGCTCAGTGGTGGAGACTAGAACACACAAGGCCCTAGGTTCAATCCCTAGTTCTGAAAAGAAGGAGAGGGAGGAGGAGGAGGAGGAGAAAGAGGAGGAGGAGGAGGAGGAGGAGGAGGAGGAGGAGAAGAAGAAGAAAGAGACGGAGGAGGAGAAGTAACTATAGCTCCAGGGGATCAAATGGCTTCTTCTGGCCTCCGCAGGCACCAATACATGCAGGCACCAGGCATGCAAACGGTGCACATACAAACAGGTAGGCAAAACACGTACACATTTAAAATAAGAAATAGAAATAATTCAAAGAAATCGTTGCACGAGATTTTCAAATAACTAATAAGATAGCATTTAAGAAAAAGAAAAAAAAGGGGAAAAAAAATCACAAAGTCACGTCCAGAATGTTGTTGAAGTAGATTCCAGGATAAGGGTGTAGCTTGTGGTTACAGGACAGGCACCAAGGGTGAGGCTTGTGGTTAATCTTTATAGTGCAAGAAAAATAGGTGTGCATGGCAGACAACCACGGCCTTGTGCCATCAGCAGGGGGAAACAGCCCAGGTACACTCCTTTGAGAAGGAGTTGGGACAGGATCTCGTGTTTCCGAGGCTGGTCTCTATGACCTTGGATTCCTGATCGTCCAGCCTCATTGCCCTCACCATGCCCAGTTTACTTGGGGCTGGGTTAAACCCAGGGCTTCCTACGGGCTAGGAAGAGCTCTACCCCCTGAGTTATAGCCCCGGTGGTGCTTTTCTTTGTTTGTTTGCCAAACAGGATTTCTCTGTGTAGTCCTGGAAAGGACCAAGCATGGCCATAACAGCTGCTCAGTCTTCTCTCAGAGATCAGGCCTCAATGTCAGTTTCCTGAGACTGAGAAAGCAGTTTCTGGGAGGGCCATGAACAAAAGACAGCAAATCACTGAGGTCCCTGCCAGCAGGGCGGGGAGATAGGACACACTAAGCCTGGGCCACTGAGCCAGCCCCACAGTTAGTACATGCTAGGCCAGCCAGCCTCCATAGCAGCTCACGGACAAAGCCTAGGACTTGTCCAGGCCTGCCCCAAAGTGGGTAACTGTAACCCCCAACTAACCTTAGTCAATTAAAAGTTACTAACATGATTGTCACTACATAAACCAATCCTGAGTCTGTTCCTATGTAGTCTGAAGACCCCAACCACCACCACCACCACCACCACCACCACCACCACCACCACCACACACACACACACACACACACACACACACACACACACACACACACCTTGCTTTACTTCCTATAAAAACCCTGCCCTATTGCTACTTGGGGCCTCTCCTGCTCTGCTGCTGTGTCGGACGGACAGAGAGGCCCGGGCTAACTTGAAATAGTAAAAAGACTCTTTGCTTTTGCATTGGATTTGGTCTCCTGATGATCTCTGGGGGACTCTGGGTACAACATTTGGAGTTTTCATCGAGATCCCCAATCCCACCACAACCACCCTCCGTTGAGTCTTACTGTGCCTGTTACCAGATTTGCCCGGCCAGCCTTTTCAGTTTCTGGTTTCTGTTTCTGGCAATTTGTAGCAGTGGGAGCTCTGTCCGTGAAGCTCGCATAAGATCTATGATGGACGCACCGAAGGATTGCAGATTTGGGTCCTGGAAGACGTCCCAGGGCTCCTGGGAGGGATCAGGAGACCCATCTGAGGGGGACTGGATTCCTTTGGTTTCTCTGGAGAGGCTAAGCGGGTCGCGACCGCAAACCAAGAGTCCGATGACTCATTTTCAGATCTGCTGATAGATAAAGGAGCGCTCCTTGTCCTTGTCTCTGTCTGTGTTCTGACTGTTACTATGTTACTGTTCTGTTCCATATGACTGAACTGAGATAAGCAGGTAGCTCCTGCCAGGTGGGGCTTGCGTACAGCAAGAGGGGCCATCTGTTACATGGGATTGACTAACCCCAGTATTTATGGCTATGGCAGTGTTACTTGTTTTTGTCTCCTAATCTCCCTCATTTTCCCGGAAGAGGAGAGAGAGGCACAGGCAGGGCCACCTCCCTCCGGAGCTCTCTCGCTTTCGCTTTCGGACAGGTGGGGCTGGTCCCGGTCTGCAGGAGAGGTCTGCAGCCAGCCAGTGGCTCTCACAGAGGGTGGGGGTAAGTGCTCTTGGTGCAGAGATAAGCAGGGAGCTGACTGCCTACAATTGACAAACGTCAGGAACACCAAACAGAGAAACTGGGATTAACTGTTAATTATTATAGTCAGAGGAGTTAACAATTTTTTTTTTTTTCAGGAACACTGGCAGCCAAGGACACACTCTGGGCCAAAATCCCCCTCCCTTCCTTCCTAAGCCAAGTTCTTCTTTACTATGATAAAGTCAAGATCTCTTCTGCTGGCCATCAGCTTCCCGCCTTAACCCTTCTCTGTCCTGATACTGCTTAAAAAGATGTTAAATTATCAGCCTGCATACTTTGAAAAGCTTTGACTTTAAAATAAAGATCAAAGATGCATTATATTGGGAAAAAATTATGCTTTTACTTCTACAGGAAAAAAAAATCATGGATTTTGGTCATTTGAGTTCAATGCGTTACAAATACTTGTCATCATTTAAGAAAATTTATTACAAATTACTATTGATTAGGATAAAAAAACTGCTGCTAGTCTCAAATGTTTCACATTGATACAGGCTTTTCTATATTAATGCAAATATAATTTTTATTATAATATATGCATATATATTTCTATTCTTTTTTTTTTTTCCCCTGGAGCTGAGGACCGAACCCAGGGCCTTGCGCTTGCTAGGCAAGCCTCTACCACTGAGCTAAATCCCCAACCCATATATTTCTATTCTTTTTTTTTTTTTTCCAGAGCTGAGGACTGATCCCAGGGCCTTGCGCTTTCTAAGCAAGCACTCTACCACTGATCTAAATCCCCAACCCCATATTTCTATTCTTGTTTAAAATATTATACTTATGCAATGTTCTAAACTGCTGAGAGGAAACCACAGGAAAGGATTTTGATGAAAATTTGCCCGTCATCTGAAAAGTAAGAGAAGGCAAAAGACTGAAATAATAAAAGGAAAGGGGGAAAAACTATATCTATGTCTGGCTCTACCAGAATAGGGAAAGGCCTGATCTAAAGATACATGAAAAATTATAAAAGGCCAGAGGAAATATAAACTATACCAAACTTAAAGGAAAATTATAAAATATATTGGGGATTTAACTATGTTGGGTTAATTCTGGTTGGTTTTCTTCATTTAGAAAAAACTCTGATGATTCTTCACTGCAGAATATTATATTAAAAATGGAATCATGAGCCAGGCGGCCGTGGCACAGGCCTTTAACCCTAGCACTCTGGAGGCAGAGCCAGGCAGATCTCTGTGAGTTCAAGGCCAGCCTGGTCTACAGAGCGAGATCCAGGACAGGCACCAAAACTACACACAGAAACTCTGTCTCGAAAAACAAAAAAATAAAAAAACAAAAATGGAATCATGCTCTGTAAAGGAGAGAGGAGGACTGAGGTCCAAAATACAGGTTAATAATTAATCATCATATTACAGCCCTCTGGATTACAGGATTCTATATGTTTGGCCTCCTATGAAATGACAAGGCAAAAGCTCTTAGCTATTCAGAGTTTCATAGAGAAATCCAAACCTGTTCCTTAAAACTGTCAACATCACATCTATGATCTATAATGAAAGCTGCAGTCTAACTGCTCATATAATGTCTATATATAGGAAAAATGCTTATAAAATATACTTATAGGAGAAAAACAGAACCTGAGAGGTCCATTTGAGAAATATATCTACAGGTAACAGATTGGCCTGGTTATTGCTACCAAACTTAAAGATGTTTTGAAGATTAGGCCTAGATTTGTTTGGCTCAGATGTATTTAATAGACAATGATCCTCAAACCCATCAAAGGTCTGATGAATATGGTGTTTAAATTATTTAATAAAATGCTTACTATAGCAAACAGAGACTCCCAGCTCCTAGCAATGACTTCTGAGGTCTCCAAAGAAGATATGGAACAATGACAAGAAGATGTCACCTGAATTGTTGACAACACCGACCACTGGGCAAGATGCCCTGACTCAACACCTGCTGCCAGGGATCAGGCCCAGACTGGATGAATGAGACACTGACAAAATAAGATCAGTCTTCCCCAAGTTCCTCCTCTACGGGGAGAACTTTCACCTTATGGGTCTGCAGCCAAAGACTGATGCTGTCCTGACACCCATCCTGCCAATGCTGTGAAGACTACGGAGCCTGGGATGATGGCGGTCCAGGTCATGGATAGTCTCTGTCGTTTTTTAATAGATTTGGAAGCTGCTTAGTCTGCACTCAGAATTTATCCTTCTCAGGCAGGAGAGTTGGCTTAAAGGCTATAAGAGCACTGGCTGCTCTTCCAAGGTCCTGAGTTCAATTCCCAGCAACCACATGCTGGCTTACAACCATCTGTAATGAGATCTGGTGCCCTCTTCTGGCCAAAAGAACACTGTATACATAATAAATAAATCTTTAAAAAAAAAGAATTTATCCTTCTCAGATCTCTGCGGGCATTGATGACTGGGCTAGCTACAGCTCTATCAGCTTAGAAACATCAGACAACCAGAGTCTTCCACAAGGTTGCAGCCACCTTATTAGTTCATTGATCAATGCATTAATTAATTAAAGCTATTAGGTCTCCTGAAAAAAAAAAAGAGAGAGACAAACAGGATTGCCTTATTCACAAGCTTCATATTAAGGGATAAACAGGTTTTGAACATAATTTGAAATGGCTGTTCTTAAATAATAGCTGTTTATATTTCTAAGAAATAATAAATTCTAAGGATCTAAAAAATATAAAGACGTGAGGAAGATATATAAAAGATATTACAAAGCTTCTTTTCTTCACCATACTGTTATTGCACTGGAACTTCAGAAGTTCAGAATTTAACATTAATAGAATTCTGATAGGCTAATAGAGCAATGACTGCTTACTGTTTGGATTATGAGCTCAAGATTTTAGATCTCTTTTGGTTGTCTTCTAAATACAGACTTACAGATGCTTTTCACTGGGCCAAAGACATTTCAGTCCAATTTATACTTGGCTCTCTAGACAGAAGAAAAAAATATTTTTTTTAGCCCAAATCTATAGCTTTTGCTAGGACTCAAGGGTATGAGTCAACTCCTGCTGGTTGCTGGGTTTTGTGTGTGTGTGTGTGTGTGTGTGTGTGTGTGTGTGTGTGTGTGCTTTGTTTTGTTTTGTTTTGTTTTGAGACAAGGGTTCTCTGTGTAGTTTTAGTGCCTATCCTGGATCTTGATCTGTAGACCAGGCTGGCCTCGAACTCACAGAGATCCACCTGGCTCTGTCTCCGGAGTGCTGGGATTAAAGACATGTGCCACCACTACCCGGCTTAATCCTGCTGTTTTACAGATACCTGTTACCTGCTTTTTCTACAATATGGGTTTCAATACAGATTGAGAATGCTAATATATCTGGAACTTTTATGGCTTTTCATGAAATGGAAATTCACACAAACTTCAAAAAACTGGGAAAATCATAAAACTTGGATCCACTTCTCACAGGTCAAAAGGATTCCAGATAAATTCAGCCTAAATTTCCCCTCCTGTCTGTTCCTGGGGATGGTATTTTTCTCTCCCCTGGACTTGGGACTCCTCCCTTTCCTCAATGACTGAGACTATGGGTCTGAAAGTTCCAAATAAGTTCATAAATTTTAACTCCTGTTCCTAATTTATATCTATCTCAACAGGTTTCCACTTGGCTGACAGACACATCCAAGCATTGTTTGCTAGTGACAACCTACTCCAAATGACTGTGAGCCTGAACTTGCTGAAAGCTGACATGGACCAATCCAGCCAATAGAAATGCCGTTTCTTCAGCTGGTCAATGAGCCGGATGCTTCTAAATTCCCTCCTTGCCTTTGACTAACATTCTGGCTCTCCTGACAACAACTTCCCAATATCAGCAGGAAGCAATTACAGAAGAGAAAATGTCACCCTTGTTCCCTCCACCCATAACATAAATCATAAAAAGACTTATAATAAAAAACCTAGAGCCAGATATTGGGGTGAAAGCTGAATGATGAGAGAAACAAGCCACAGCCAACCTCACCTCGTCAACTCCTCAGCCAATCCTCTTTCCATGAATCCTCAGACTGAAAGCCTGAGACCTTACCCTTGAGGGTCTCAGTTGAACTGCTTGAAAGCTTCTAGTTCCTGGTCCTCACACCTTATATACCCTTCTGCTTCCTGCCATCACTTTCTGGGATTAAAGGTGTGTGTCCTTCCCAAGCAAAGACATGAGATCTCAAGTGCTGAGATTAAAGGCATGTGCCACCATGCCTGGCTCTGTTCCTAGTGTGGCCTTGAACTCACAGAAATCCAAATTGATCTCTGCCTCCCGAGTGATAGGATTAAGGATGTGTGCCACCATTGTCTGGCCTCTATGTCTAATCTAGTGGCTGGCTCTGTCCTCTGATCCTCAGATAAGTTTCATTTATTAGAGCACAAACAAAATATCACCACACCCTCCCACTTCCTGAATGTTAGTGCAAATGTAAATTTCTTGTCATAGGGAACCTGAGATAAAATAATAACTGGTCCCCATTCTCATTTCCAAGTTCCTTCAGGATAAGGAACTCTGTCAGCCATCACAGGGCTTTTGGCTCTTCTGCTTCTGCTAATTACTGTTGGCTCTTATGTCACTGATGCCTTAACTAAATGATGATTCCTGTCTGGGTACCATTAAACTGAGGATGCTAGAATCCCAGTATCAGCCCCTGAACCAAACCCATGACACACATAATTGTTGCAGATGGCAACAATTATATAAGGGGAGGCTCACTTTGCCATTGAAAACGGGAAATGGGCTCTGTGTGCAACAATCCCTACATGGCTATTCCCACTTCTGTAATCTCACTCAGAATCCAGTGGGAGCCGGCTTCCTGACCCCACTGGAAGATACTTGGTGGACATACACTTCTGGCTTGTCCTCCTAAGTTAGTGTTCAAGTTTTAGATCAAAACAAAAATACACTCACTTCCTGGTCCAGTTAGTCTCCAAAATAATCTACTACCCCGATGATAAAGTCTTTTACCAAAAAGAAATATCTCCAAAGATGGGAGATGATATACTACTCAAGGGGGGAATGAAAGGACCAAGCAGATGCCATAACAGGCTGTTAGTCTTCTCTCAGAGATCAGGCCTCAATTTCAGTTTCCTGAGACCTGAGCAAGCAGTTTCTGGGAGGGCCATGAACAAAATACAATTAATCCCTGATGCCCCTGCCAGCAGAACTGGGAGATGGGACACACGAAGTCTGGGCCACTGAGCCAGCCCCCACAGTCAGTATGCGAGGCCAGCCAGATAACTGTAACACCCAACTAACCCTAGCCAATTAAAAGTTTCTAACATGATCACCACTCACATAAACCAATCCTGAGTCTGTTCAATGTAGTCTGAAGACCCCAAGACCCCCACTTGCTTTACCCCCTATAAAAACCCTGCCACATTGCTACTAGGGGGGGTCTCTCCTGCTCTAATACTGTGTCAGAGGGACGGAGGAGGCCGGGTTTACCCGCAACAGTAAAAAGACTTTGCTTTTGCTTCAGATTTAGTCTCTTGGTGGTCTTTGGGGGACTCTGGGTACAACAGTCCTGGCTGTCCTGGAACTCACTCTGTAGACCAGGCTGCCTTCAAAATTAAAGACCCACTGCCTCTGCCTCTGGAGTGCTGAGATTAAATGAGTTGGACACTCATCCCCACTCCCCACCCCCACCCAGCCCTTGTGTTTTTCAGAGCGAGTTTTTATAGCCCCAGCTGGCCTGGAAGTCACTCTTGCTCAGGCTGTCCTCGAATCCCAGAGATCCTCCTGAGTGGATCTGAGTGGACCAGACTCCAGAGTGCTGGGACTACAGGCTGGCACCACCGCACCCCACTTTGGTGTACATGTTGACTATCACCCCACAAGCATAAGTCAGCTGTGACAGGCCCCCAGACCTTAGCACAGCGGAGACCATGATGGAAGTACCGTTCAGGCCTTAGAACTCAGCACATAGGCAGCAACACGTGCCAACATGAGAACAAAGCTCTGAAATCCATCATTGTCCACAGTTCTGGGGAAGTCTCTAAAGATACTAACCGTGCTTGTTGGCTTCTGGAGTTCTGCTTCGGCCTAAGTGTTTTTGTTAGTGTAGTCACTGGCGGGCTGCTCTCTAGGGACTGTAGAGATAGCTCCGTGATTAAGAGCACTGGCTGCTCTTCCAGAAGATCCAGGGTTGATTCCCAGCAGCTACACAGCAGCTCAATATCGTCTATCATTTCAGTTGCAGGGGATCTGACACCCTCATACAGATATACAGACATACATGCAGGCCAAACACCCATGCACACACCAATGCCTCGAAACAAAGCCAGAAATGTGGGCCAGGCGGTGGTGGTGCATGCCTTTAATTCCCGTACACAGGAGGCAGAGGCAGGTAGATCTCTGTGAGTTCCAGGCCAACCGGGTCTACAGAGTGAGTTCCGGGAAAGCCAGAGCTGTTACAGAAAAACCCTATTTAAAAAAAAAGAAGGCGGCAGAAATTTGGGCGATGCTGAGTACGTCTTAGGTCTGGTGTTGCTCTAGTTAACACATTCCTAGATTAAAATCTGACTTTCTAACAAGGCGTACCTCCCACACCAGCCACTCAGTCTTAAATTGTTTGTTTCCCGTGACTTCTGGGACCTCATCCATTATCTATTCCCTCATCAGTTCGGTCTGTAACAAACCTCCCTGAGAAATGTTGAGTGTGGCTTGTTTTTTTGGTTTGTTTGTTTGAGATAGTGTTTCCTATCACCGGTGTTGTCCTCTAATTTGTGCACAAGCTGTCCTCGAAGTGGCCTTCTTGCCTCTACCTCCCCACTGCTGGGATCCCAGATATCTATCATTATCATTTGATAAAGATTTGCTGGGGCCGGTAAGACGGCTCACTAGGCAAACGGCACTCGGCAACCAAGCCTGACACACACACACACACACACACACACACACACACACTAAATAAACGTATTTTTCTTTTAAAGATTTGCTGAAGGATGTAATATTATCAACCACAGAAGAAATAAGGGGGAGGGCCCGGAGAGATGGCTCAGTGGTTAAGAGCACTGGCTGCTCTTCCAGAGGATCCAGGTTCAATTCCCAGCACCCACATGGCAGCTCACAACTGTCTGTGACTCCAGTTCCAGGGGATCCAACACCCTCACACAAACATACATGGAAGCAAAAAAAAAAAAAAAAAAAAAAAAAAAAATACAATTTTAAAATTAAAAAAACAAAAATGGGGCTGGAGAGATGGCTCAGAGGTTAAGAGCACTGACTGCTCTTCCAGAGGTCCTGAGTTCAATTCCCAGCAACCACATGGTGGCTCACAACCATCTGTAATGAGAGCTGGCACCTTCTTCTGTATACATAATAAATAAATAAATCTTTAAAAAAAAAAATGAAATAAGGGAGAAAATATAGGTTCAAAGAAAACTGTTATTCACAGACAAGCAGGTGTTCTTCTGGCCTCCACATGCACACCATGATCCCAGCATGTCCACACACATACACAAATAAAAGCGTTTGCACACGCACATACACACAAACATGAAATAAATACAAAACAAACAAAAAATAAGGTGTGTGTGTGGGGGGGTCATTTTCTTCCTGTTTTCTTTTTCCTTCCCTTTGCTAACCAATGTGGAGACGGGCTTCATGAGACTCCGTCTCAAAACAGTAAACCAAGCAATAAATAAAGCGTATGGTCCAGTGACAATACAACTATCACCTCCAACTAGTTCTAAAGCGTTCCTCTCACTCCCAAAGGAAACCTCGAACAATTACTATATTTCTCCCCTCGCCCGCCCGCCTCCCTTGCCGCCTCTCACCTGCTTCCCAGCTCCGTGCGTTTGCCTATGGGCAATCTCGGTGCCTCATTTCCCACAGGGCACCAGGCTCTCTCAGAAGCGCTCTGGGATCAGAGGTTCTCTCTGCCTCCCTCCTCTCCTCCCCACCTCCACCCCGGGTCCGAGCCAGCTACACCACAGCCCCCCCCCCCACCTTCCCGCTCTTTTTCTCCTTTCCTCTTCTCGCCCATCCTGTATGAACCTCTCGTGTTGTCTGCGAGAACCAAGCCTACACAGTCAGCCATCTGCTTTTCAGGGCTACAGTTAACTGCAAAGCCAGGGGGTTGGAAATATATAAGAATGGGCCACCGGGGTGTAGTGGCGCACGCCTTTAAGCCCAGCACTCGGGAGACAGAGGCAGGAGGATCTCTGTGAGTTCCAGGCCAGCCTGGTCTGCAGAGTGAGTTCCAGGACAGCCAAGATTGTTTCACAGAGAAACATTGTCTCTAAAAACAAAACAAAACAAACAAACAAGGGCCACCAGAAGAAGAAGAAGACACAAGATAGGTGCAGAGGGATCCTGACGGAAGGAAGTGCAATGGATCAGGGACTTAGAGGCAGAAGAATGTCTTGAGAGGCCATGGAGGAGGATCCCTGCACCCCAAGGCAGGAGCAGGGCTTAGACGCTAAGCTGGACAGAGGGCTACAGCCAAAGAGGATATCCCTGGGCTTTCTCTAAAGCTATTAACCTGTCATTAGTGAAGAAGCAGTCTGGAAGCTGGGTGTGGTAGTTAATACCTGTAATTCCTGAATTTGGGGGCGCCGAGGCAGGAGGAGCAAGGGGTCAAGAGTAGCTTGGGCTGCATAAAACTTTGTTTAAAAAAAAAAAAATGGAGTAGTGCCTGGCACTTCCGAAAGTGGAGAGGGAGTGAGTGGGGAAGAGAGGGAGGGAGACACCGACCGACATGAAACCGCTCAGCTGACTTTTTCTTTTTTTTCTTTCTTCCTTCCTCCTTCCCTCCCTCCCTCCCTCTCTCTCTCTCTTTCTTTCTTTCTTATTTTTTTTTTTTTGAGACAGGGTTTCTCTGTGTATCCCTGGCTGTCCTGGATTTTTTATTTTTTAATTTTTTTTATTTTTAAATTTAGTCCACTGCCAAGACCAACACACGGAATTCAATCCCCATGATGCTTGTAGTAAAAAAAGAAAAGCTACTACTTCAAGCTGTCTTCCGACCACGAGGGCACCTTGGCATGTGCCCTACTCCAGCCCAAACACACACACAAAATCGATAAATACAAATGTCACTTTTTTTTATTTATTATTTTTGTTTTGAGATGGAGTCTCACTAGGTAGCCCTGGCTGGCCTGGAACTCACTATGCAGACCCAGTTTAGCCTCGAACTCACAAAGATCTACCTGCCTTTCCTTCCCAAGTACTGGGATTCAAGGGGTGCAACATCACACCCTGCCAAATTTTTTTTTAAATTTTGTATTATTTTTCCCTTTATTTTTATCTTATGTGTATGAGTGTGCTCCTTGCATGTACATATGTGCATCTTGTGTGTACGTAAGGTGCCCAAGAAGGCTAGAAAAGAATGTCTGATCCTCTACGGTTGGAATGACAGACCGTTGTGAGCCACTATATGGGTTGTGGGAATTAAATGGGGGTTCTCTGTAAGAGTAGCCAGTGCTCTTAACCACTGAGCCATCTCTCTAGTTCCTCCCAATTTTATTTTATTTTATTTTTATTTTTTGTAACTTTTACATTTTAGGCTAGGCAGTGATGGTGCATGCCTTCAATCCCAGCACTCAGCAGGCAGAGGCAGATGGATCCCTGAGATTGAGGCAGCCTGGTCTACAAACTGAGTTCCCGGATAGCCAGGGCTACACAGAGAAACCCTGTCTTGAAAAACAACAACAACAAAAAACAAAGAAAAATATTTAGTTAACTTTTTTCTTTGAGTCAAGGTACCATGCAGCCTGGGCTGCCTTCCAATAATCTACAGCTTATAGCTGAGAATAACATCAGTTGTCCTGCCCTCTCTCAAGGGCTGGGATCACAGCTCCAGCCACCTTACTCTGTGAGTGTTGGGGCTGGAGCCCACAGGGCTTTGTACATGCTAGGCAAGCTCTCTACCGACTGAGTGACATCCCCAGCCCTGTCCAAGCCTTTGGTTTATTTACTCATTTATTTACGTGTGTGTGTGTGTGTGTGTGTGTGTGTGTGTGTGTGTGTGTGTTTATTGCTGCTGTTTTGAGATTTCTGTAGCCTAGGGAGGATTTTGACTTGCTATGTAGCTGAGGATAGGACTTTGAATTTTGCTTGCGATTATGTTATGTATGTGTTCGTGTGTGTGTGTGTGTGTGTGTGTGTGTGTGTGTGTATGTATGTGTGTGTGTGTACCTATATGGATGCCAGAGAACATCCTTCTCAGTGGTACTCCTAAAAAGACACATATCCTATTTTTAAATTTTTTTTGTTCCTTTTGTTTTTTCAAGACAGGTTTCCCTGTGTAACAGCCCTGGCTGTCCTGGATCTCACTTTGTAGACCAGCCTGACCTCATACTCACAGAGATCCGCCTGCCTTTGCCTCCCCAGTGCTGGGATTAAATGAGTGCGCTACTACTGCCAGGCTGATTTTTTATATTTTTATTTTTGGGGTGTGTGTGCACAAATGTTTAGAATACATACAGAGGAGTGTGTCAGCTATTGTGTAGGTACAGGAAACGCAGGTTCTCTGCAAGAGCAGCAAGCGCTCTTAACTTCTGGGCCATCTCTCCAGCCTTATTTATTTATTAACATGGGCACAGGAGATCAAACTCAGACCTTCATGCTGGGGAAACAGTTACTTTACCAACTGAGCCTCATGCTCCCAAGGGTCAGAAGCAGAAAGGGAGGGGAGAAGATGCTATAATGAGTCAGAAGATGGACTGGAGGGAGGGAGGAGGGAGTGGGGAGGGAGGGATGGAGGGAGAGGAGGAGGGAGTGGGGAGGGAGAGGAGGAGGGAGGGAGGGAGAGAGAGGAGGAGGGAGGGAGGGAGAGAGAGGAGGAGGGAGGGAGAAAGGAGGGAGAGAGGAGGAGAAAGAGAGAGAAGGAGGAAGGGAAGCAGGGAGGGAGAGAGAGGAAGGAAGGAGGGAGGGAGGGGAGGAGGGAGGGAGAGGAGGAGGGAGGGAGGGAGGGGAGGAGGGAGGGAGAGGTCACTAGACTCCCAGAGATAACAGGCAGTGAATGATAGTGAGGAGCATTTGTAACCTGAGCATTCTGAAGAGAAGAAATTCATAGTCATCTTTAGCAACACAGGGAACTGAGACCAGACAGGGCTGTGTGAGTCTCCATCTAACAAGGTTCAGTGGGTACAGGTGCTTGCTGCTGGGCCCGACAACCCGGTTCAGTCTCTGGAACCCACATGGTAGAAGAAAACTGACTCCTGATCGTCTCAGGTACAATAGGTTATGCACACCAACACACACACACACACACACACACACACACACACAGGCATACACAAACACACACAGAGGCACACACACAGAGACAGACATACAAACACACACACAGACACACAAACACACACAGACACACCCACAGATACACAAACACACACACACAGACACACAAACACACAGAGACACAAACACACAGAGACACACAAACACACACACAGACACACAAACACACACAGACATACAAACACACACAGACACACAAACACACACACAGACACATAAACACACAGATACACAAACACACACAGACACACACACACAGAGACACACATAGACATACACAGACACACGCAGAGGCACACACACAGAGACACAGACACACAAACACACACAGAGAAACACACACACACATACAAATACACAGACACACACGCACACACACAGACACACACACAGACACACACACACTAAAAACATCATAATTTTTAAAATGTCAGGAAGTGGCCGTGTAATGGTGGCGCACACCTTTAATCCCAGCACTCGGGAGGCAGAGGCAGGTGGACCTCTGTGAGTTCGAGGCCAGCCTGGTCTAGAAAGTGAGATCCAGGAAAGGTGCAAAAACTACACAGAGAAACCCTGTCTCAAAAACAAACAAAACAAAACGAAACAACAACAAAAAAAAAGTCAGCAAGTGGATTCTGTCTGGAGCTTCTGGGAAGGAACCAAACAAAGAAGACTGGACCTCAGCCTAATGAGACCTTCCTGATGCTGCAGATTCCGATCTGTGTTATCAGTGGTCTTCCCTGAGGTGACCACAGTTAGCCCCTCCTACTATTTTTGCATTAGAGATGACATCTGAACTCAAACCTGCCTGAGCTGAAATCTTAAGTTTTGGGGGTCATAGTCATTTTCTCTTTCAGTGTAAGGACAGGACCCGGGGCCTTGGGCCAGGCAAACTCTCTACCACTCACTACAACCCCTGCCTTCTGCAATCTCTTGAATCTGTGCAATTTGGGATGATTCCAGGTATTCTGTCCTCGGGGGTCACTGGGCTGTGTGTATGTGTGTGAGTCATATAGACATGAGTCAAGAAACAGAGCATCCCCTGGGCGTGGTGCGTGCCAGCAATCCCAGCCGTCGGGAGGATGAGGCAGGAAGATGGACGCAAGTGTGGGTCCAGCCTGGGCACATAGTAAGAGCATGAACAGAGAGGGACGGAGAGAGAAACAGAGAATAGCAATGCCAGACACTACAGGCATTTTCATGGTTCTCTCCCTCTCTCTCTCCCCTCCCTTCCTTTTCCGTCTCCCTCCATTTCTTTGAGACAGGGTATCATGGATGGACTCAAATTCCCTTGAACTTCAGCTCCTCCTGCCCCACCTCCCCAGGCGGGTAATATCACATCTGGTTAAGGTAGTGTTGCCAGTAGAAACCAGAGCTTTATGAATTCTAGGCACACTCTCCCAACTGAGCTACGTCCTCAGCCCTGTCTATTTGTGACTTTGTTTTTCCGAGACAGGGTTTCTCTGTGTAGTTTTGGTTGTTCCAGAACTCACTTGGTAGACCAGGCTGGTCTCAAACTCACAGAGATCCACATGCCTCTGCTGCCCGAGTGCTGGGATTAAAGGTGTGGGCCACCACTGCTTGACATAATTTTTTTTTTTTTTTTGAGAGAATCTCACTACTGAGCTCTGACAGGCCTGGAACCCCCTGCATACACTGAGCTAGCCTTAACCTTGAGGCAATCCTCTTGCCTCTGCTTCCCAAGAGCTGGGGCTGGGCTGGCAGGCACGCATCGACATAGCCACCACTCACTCTGTGTGTGTGTGTGTGTGTGTGTGTGTGTGTGTGTATCTCTGTCTGTCTGTTTGTCTGTCCATGTGTGTGTCTGTGTGTGTGTGTATATGTGTGTGTGTGTCTGTCTGTGTGTCTCTGTGTGTGTGTCTGTCTGTGTGTCTCTGTGTGTCTGTCTGTGTCTCTCTGTGTGTGCCAGTATGTGTGTGTCTGTCTGTGTGTGTCTCTGTGTGTGTGTGTGTGTGTGTGTCTGTTTGTGTGTCTCTGTGTGTGTCTGTCTGTCTGTCTCTCTGTGTGTGTGTCTGTCTTTCTCTGTGTGTGTGTGTCTGTCTGTGTCTCTGTGTGTGCATGCGAGTGTGTATGTGTGTGTGTCTGTCTTTCTGTGTCTCTGTGTGTATATGTATGTGTCTGTCTGTGTGTCTCTGTATGTGTGTGTCTGTGTGTCTCTCTGTGTGTGTGTCTGTCTGTGTCTCTGTGTGTATATGTATGTGTCTGTGTGTGTCTGTCTGTGTGTCTCTGTGTCTCTGTATGTGTGTGTGTCTGTCTATGTGTCTCTGTATGTTTGTGTGTGTCTGTTTGTGTCTCTCTGTGTGTATCTGTCTCTCTGTGTGTGCATGAGTGTGTGAGTATGTGTCTGTGTCTGTCTTTCTGTGTGTGTCTGGGTGTGTGTGTGGGGCAGGAGGTGTCATTCTCTTTCTTGGGTCTTACTATGGAGTCCTGGCTGGTGTGGAACTCACTCTGTAGACCAGGCTGGCCTCAAATTCACAGAGATCCACCTGCCTCTGCCTCCTGAGTGCTGGGAAACAGGCGTGCACCACCACACCCAGGCTTTATTATTTGCTTCCTGATACTCAGTATCTTTTCCTCTGAGTCTTCCTGGTTCAAAGACCTCCCGAGATTTCCCAGTACTCCAGGGAACCATCCCAAGTCTTTGTGGCATCCTAGAGCTTTGGGTTTTACTCTGCTGTTTTCTACTGGCTGCTCCCCTCTGAACTTACAGAGGCATTGCACTTCCACAGGCCAGAAGGTTTGGGGATGGCCCCTGCAGAGGCCTTCTCTTACTCTGCAAATTCTCACACATCCTCTTTCTCAGTGCGGTTGGTGAGGCTTCCCAGTGAGCTTTTCCCCCCTTCCCCACTCCCCATAAACACCGGCTACAGTTGCTAGATGATAATCTCCTCTTGGGGGGGAACCACTGTGCCCCTTATTACAACTTAGTTACTCCCCCCCCCCCCGCCCCCCATGAATTTATGTGTTCTTGTTTTGGGGGAGGTGCGTTTCTGTGTGCTAGAGTGTACGCCTGTAGATGTGCATGTATGTGGAAGCCAGAGGACAATTGTCGGTGTCCTTTCTCAGGCACCACCCACCTTGAATTTTGATATAGGGTCTGTAACCAGTCTAGAACTCATGAACTATGCTGGCTGGCCGGTGAGCCTCATCAGATTCTCTGGCACTGGGATTACTGGCAAGCCACCATGGCTAGTTTTTACTTTATTTTATTATTATTTTAATTACATTTATGGGCCAGCCACGGTAGGACACAGCTTTAGTTCCAGCTGAGCCAGGTAGATCTCTGTGAGTTTGAGGGCAGCCTGGTCTACAAAGTTAGTTCTAGGCCAGAGAGGGCTATGTAGAGAGATCCCGTCTCAAAAAACAAACAAAATTAAATATAAATTTTTAAAATTTTACTTTTTTAAAAAATTTATTTGTCCGTGTAAGTGTGCAACTCTAGCACACGTAGGACCTGTCAGAGATCAAGCAGTGTGTCAGTTCTCACCTTCTGTCATGTGAGTCCCAGAGATCTAACCCAGGTTGTCAGGTTTGGTGACGGCATCCTTACACGGTGGACCATCCCTCCAACATCCTCCAGCTCTCTCCCCGCCCCCGCCCCCGCCCCTGCATGGAGTCTGGGGGCCAAACTTCCATCCTCAGGTTTACATGACAACGACTTTCCCTACTGATGTAAGTTTCAAGGATTAAACCCAGATAGACAGGCTTGTTCAGCAAATGCATTCACTCCTCAATCCATCTCTCAGACCCTTGATATATTTTTTTTTTTTCCGGAGCTGAGGACCAAACCCAGGGCCTTGCGCTTGCTAGGCAAGTGCTCTACCACTGAGCTAAATCCCCAACCCAAATATATATATATATAAAAGATAGCCTCATGGAGCCCAGGCTGGCCTTGAACTCATAAGGATGAACTCAAATTTCTGAAACTTCCGATTCCGTCTCCACAGTGCAGAGACAGCAGGTCCCAAACACCTACGCTAGCTACCTTGGTTTCTCTTACGTTCTTCCTCTTAGGGAAGGGACCCTGTTGTATTAGTGGTTTCCTTCCAGATGAAACATTCCTTCCAGGAGGGAGAGAGAAGACTCACGAGACTTGGGAGGTCAACACAGTTCATATGCCTGGGAAAGATGAAAAGCTTTTCCTTAGGAAAAATCTCACACAACAAAGCCTAAAGTCCTAGTGCCCAAACACTGGAAATCCAGCAGAATTTAAGGTCTAGGACCAAAGAGATGGGGTCAGCGGAACATTACACAGCCCTAAAAAGGATGCTGTGTGTGTCTCAGTCTGTGTTCTGCTGCTGCAAACAGGAGACCACAGACTGGGGAAGTCACCAAAGAGAGCATCTGAGGCCCGGAAGCTACATCCGGTGTTGGCCTTCTTGCTGACCAAGTCCAGAGATGGTGCTAGCATTAGATGTTGGCAAGACAGGAGGCTCCTAGAGACTCAGTTAAATTAGTCTACAAGTATGACAATCCACTAACCCAATGAGTGATTAATTGTCTTTCTTTTTTTAATTTTCCTTTAAAACATTTTAAAATACTTTCATATATATATATATATATATATATATATATATATATATATATATGATTTTTGGAGACAGGGTTTCTCTGTATAACAATCCTGGCTGTCCTGGAACTCACTCTGTGGACCAGGCTGGCCTTGAACTCACAAAGATCCACCTGCCTCTGCCTCCCGGGTGCTGGGGTTAAAGGCGTGCGCCACCACGGCCCAGAGCAAATAGCTTCTTGGTTAGTTAACAAAACTTTGTGTCCGCTTCCTTTTCTAAGTTCTGGGATTCTGATGTAGTTATCTATTAAATTAATAAAAAAATTATCTGTGGTGGTGGGCCAAGCCTTTAATCCCAGCACTGAGGAGGTAGAAGCAGGTGGATTTCTGTGAGTTCCAGGCCAGCCTGGTCTATGTACATGGTAAGTTTCAGGACAGCCAGGGCTACACAGAGGCACTGTCTCAAAAACAAACAAACAAACAAACAAATAAACAAAATTTTAAAAAAGATTTTTATGGTGTGCATTCCTGGTGGAGAACATATGCCATAGTGTGTGTGTGTGTGTGTGTGTGTGTGTGTGTGTGTGTGTGTATGTGTGGATGTGGATGTGTGTGTATAGGTGTGTATATGTGTGTGGATGTGTGTGGATATGTGTGTGTATGTGTGGATGTGTGTGTAGGTGTGTATAGGTGTGTATATGTGTGTGTATATGTGTACGTATGTGTGTATATGTGTGTATGTGTGTGTAGGTGTGTATGTGTGTGTAGGTGTGTATATGTGTGTGTAGGTGTGTATGTGTGTGTAGGTGTGTATATGTGTGTGTTTGTATGGATGTGTGTATACGTGTTTGTAGGTGTGTGTAGGTGTGTATATGTGTGTGTATGTGTGTATGTGTGTGTGTGTGTGTGTGTGCGCGCCTAGAGGTCAGAGGACAACTTTGTGGTGTGAGTTATCTCCTTTCATCTTCACACAGGCTCCAGACACAGAACTCAGGTTGCCAGGCTCCCATGCCAGGTGTCTTTACCCAGTGAGCCACCTTATCAACACGCATTGATCCATCCATAGAAGCAGCGCTCCAATCATCTTTTACCACCATGGAGGATTGACCCAGATCCTTGAACAGACTAGCAAATTGCTCTACTCCTGAGTCACATCCTCAGCTCCCCTCATAATAGCTCGTGACAAGGGCATGGACCTCAAGAACAAATACCAGGTTGGACATGAGGGCACACACCATCAATCCCAGCACTCTGGAGGCAGAGCCAGGTGGATCTCTGTGAGTTTGAGGCCAGCCTGGTCTACAGAGCGAGTTCCAGGACAGCCAGGGCTATGTAGACACTTTGTCCTTTAAAAAAAAAAAAAGTATGAAAAGGTAGACTTGCTGGGGAATACTCACCATCTCAGCACTTGGGAGCGTGGGAAGCAGAGGGAGGAAGATCAGGAGTTCAAGGTCATCCTCCATTATATAACCAGTTTTGGGCCAGTTTGGAGTAGGTGAGACCGTACCTAAATACGCAAACAACAACAAAAACATAATCTAGGGGTGTAAAGAGGGCTCAGAAGTTAAGAGCCCTGGATGCTCTTCCAGAGGATCTGAGCTTGGTTCCCAGCATCCATGGTTGGGTCACTCACAACCAGCTGTAATTCCAGGTCCAGGGCATCTGACATCTTTTTCTGCCTCCAAGGGATTAAGTCTACATTAGGTGACTTCTATCTGAATTAGAAAGAGAGGAAAGAAGCCGAGTGGGCTGGCTCAGCAGATAAAGGTGCCTGCCATAATGCCTGAGGACGTGAGTTCAGTCCCTGGGATCCACATGGTGGGAGAGGACTGACTTCTACGAGATGTCATCCCGTGACCTATACACATATGCCACTGTACACGTGTGCGCCCCATTCCCCCCCCCCAAATTAAGTAGCTGGTTGTCACCACACACCTTTAATGTCAGCACTCGAGAGGCAGAGGCAGGTGGATTGCTATGAATTTTGGTCCACCCAGATATACATGGCAAGTTTCCAGGCTATCCAGGGTTGCATGGTGAGATTTGGCCTTTAAAAAAAAAGTGAATAAATGTAATTTTTATGATTTATTTTTATTTCATATGCATTGGTGTTTTGCCTGTATGAGAGCATCAGATCCCCTGGAACTGGAGTTACAGACAGTTGTGAGCTGCCATGTGGGTTCTGAGAATTAAACCAGGGTCCCGTGGAAGAGCAGCCAGTGTTCTTAACCACTGAGCCATCTCTCCAGCCCCAGATAAATGTAATTTTAAAAAAAATTAAAAAAGAAATGGGATGTTAGGGCTACAGCTCCGTTGGTAAAGTAATGGACTAGCACACATGAAGCCCTGTGCTCCATCACCAGCCCTGAATGAACCAGGCATAGTGGTGTACACTTGTAATCCCAGCACTCTGGAATTGGAGGCTAGCGAATCAAGAGTTCATGGTCATCCTCAGCTTCGTGGTGAGTTTGAGGCCAGCCTGAGCTACATGAGACTCTGTCTCCAAAAAAATAGAAAAGAAAAGAAAAGATAGTCAGGCAGTGGTGGCGCACACCTTTAATCCCAGCACTCGGGAGGCAGAGGTAGGCGGGTTTCTGAGTTCGAGGCCAGCCTGGGCTACAGAGCGAGTTCCAAGACAGCCAGGGTTACACAGAGAAACCTACTCTGGAAAAAAACAAACAATCAAAACAAAAAGAAAGAAAAAGAGGAAGAAAAAGAAAGGAAGGAAGAAAAATGAAATAAAGAAAGAGCAGGGGTTGTCTCCTGACCCCTCAGAGAAAGGTGGAGAGATGACCGAAACATGAGGGCAGACTTGAGAAGGAAAATGGCAGCTGGCTTTTTGTCATTATCATCGTTAGCCATTGCTTTTATTTATTTATTTATTTTGCATGTGCCGTGACATGAGTGAGGGGTTCAGAGGACAACCTGCAGGAGTGAGGACACACAGTGCCACATGTGTCCCAGAGACTGGACTCTGGACTCAGGTCCTACTTCAGACTTGGCAGCAGGCATTGCCGCCTCACTGACCACTTATTATTATTATTATTATTATTATTATTATTATTATTATTATTATGGTTTTTCGAGACAGGGTTTATCTGGGAAGCTTTGGTGCCTGTCCTGGATCTCATTCTGTAGACCAGGCTGGCCTCGAACTCACAAAGATCCGCCTGCCTCTGCTTCCCAAGTGCTGGCATTAAAGGCGTGCACCACCACTGCCTGGCACCATTTATTATTTTTATCATTACCATTATTTCTGTGTTGTGTGTGTGGCCCTGTAGCACTCTGTGGGTGCCTGCATGCAAGCAGAAGCCAGAGGAGATGGCTTGAGTCTTTACCATCTTCCTTTTTCCCTCCAGGGTTTGTTTATTGGAAGGGAAGCTTGCCATCCTCCAGGCTAGGCTGGCTCTCGGGATCTGTTTGTCTGACTGTCAATCAAACAGTTATGGGAACAAACAGCTATGCCTGTGTGGTATGCTTGCATAACAAGTGCTTTTTATCCACTGAGCCATCTCTCCAGGCCTTAATTCCGGGCACTAGGAAGGCTGAGGCAGGAGGATCTTGCTTTTGAGGCTGACCTCCTCGGTGTAATAAGATCTTATCTCAGAAAATAAAGAAATAAAGAATAAGTGGCTGCTTGTAGGGGCAGGGGTTTCCACCCACACCTTGCCTGCTTTGGGGAACTCTGTTCAAACACAAAAAGAAAGGATGAGAGGATGTGGGGCGGGGTCATCAAGAACCCACATCAAGCCACCCAAACAAACCGACTGCACCCAGAAAGCAGAAACCCATAACCAACAACCCGCCTGGTGGTACAGGACCGTACTTCCGGCTACCCTGGAGACTGCCGATCACAAATTCAAGTCAGCCTGGGCTATGGCAGAATGAATCCCAAACTAAGAAACCTGAATTTGCAGGTAGGTAAGGTGCATGCATTCTGGGAGGCTGTATCTGTTTGTCGGGAGGATAAAGTGCTGGGGAATTCAGACGTTGAACCCACATAGCCAGAGGAAGGAAGTTAGGGGCTCCCTGAAGCTGAGGTGATGCTTTTATGCCTCTGAGACAGGAAGTGGTAGTTTGGGTGTCTTACAGAAAGTGACTGATTAGACCCAAGGCTATATCTCATATACACTCAGCCTGGACTTTGCCTCTGTGAGAATGTGGAAGCCAGCCTTCCTGGCCACACCTGGAATCAAAGCCCGTCTTTCCGGATACTGTCACCCAGATCTAAACGTATCGAGAAAGTTAGGAGAACTTGAGGGGACTTGGAGAGGTGAGGGTCCTGGGGGAACCCAGAGACCGGGAGGTGGAGGTGAAGGAGAAGGAACCAAGAAGACAGACAAACATCAGTTGATTGAAGGTGAGAAAGATAGGGAATAGTGCCCTGAGCAAAGGCTGGCCTGCCTCAACCAGTCTTCCAGCAAGTGTGGCCACAAAAGCAGGTGTCTTCCACCCCATATATCTGAGGACGGCTCCCTGACCTGGGAGACCCAGCCTCTCCACTTCTACTACAGAGCCCAGCATGTGGAACTACCTGTACTTGCTGCCAGTCTTCCTAGCTCTGTGGGCTGCGGCTGGCATCTGGATTGTGTAAGTAGCAGAGGCCCAAAGGATGCTTTGGTCTGAGGGAGAAGAAGGGCTGGGGTCTGGACTCTTGGGTTTGACGGAGGGCTGGATTCCTGGGTCTGAGGGAGGACAGCTGGGTGCTGGACGCCTGCTTGTGACGGAGGATGGGGCCAGAAGTCCATTAACACAGTGAAGTGTTTTGTTTGGTGAACAGAAGGGAAAGTTATCCTTAAGAGCCCTTTACTGACACTTCCTGTATCCTTCCCATCTCAGCTTCGCAATTGCCGTGGCTAACAAGACTGTGGACCTCGGGAACGGCTTCCCCTTTATCAGGTACTTGTGGCTGAGGCGGGTGATGAGGGAGGAAAACGGAGGGTCTTACCTCGGAGGAGCCAAAGGATGACCCTGTTCATCTTCTGCAGTAAATGCGGGTCTTACGCTCCCCAGAGCTGCATTTTCGGCCAAATCCTCAATACAGGAGCTGCTCTAGGTAAGTATTTCCAGACCTTTTCTTTTACTGCCCAAAGCTGCCCAGAGTCCCTAGCTCCTCCTTCCCCAGATAGGGGCAACTAGCCCCTCTTCCCCAACAGCCGGGGCTCCACATCCCAGCCCTCCTCCCTCAGACCCAGGAATCCAGACCCCAGGCCTTCGCCCTCAGACCCCAAAGCCCTGCACTTCCAAATCCCTTCTTCCATTATCCTACCCTTATCTCCGATCCCAGCTTCTCCCTGTTTCAAGTCCTCCCCTTCAGCTGGCAACCCTGTGGTGAGTCTGACTCTCGTTCCTAGCTTGTTGGATCTGTATTGTGCGTTATCATCAACTCCGGGACTGGGGAGTCAAAACGTGGCAAAACCAGCTGATTCTGTGGACGGGGCTCCTCTGTGCCCTGGGAACCTCCATAGTAGGCAATTTCCAGGTGAGATGCGCTGGGAGCGAACCCGGGGTGGTCAGCCTCCGGAAACCGGACTACAATTCCCTATGTTTCCCGCGGCTTCTAGCGGCTCTTTCTGTGGACTTGGCTCGCAAGGCTTTCTGGGATTTGTAGTTCTCATTACTCTTGGCCCACGCTAGCGCACAGACGACTTTGTAGAGTGAGCAGCTTGTGCTAAGCTGTGTACTCAGAACCTCGCAGAACCCTCCTCTGAGGTTGGGAGAATTTTATTGCAGCCACCATTCTCCGTTTCAATAAATCGTGAAATTATTGCGATCGGCACAAAGGTTGAGTCTTCTCTCTATACAGAATCTCCACAGAATTCTATTCAGTCCCTTTGGCCGTACCCTCAAGAGCAAGCAGCTTGTCTGTGGGTGGTCAGAAATGAACAGAGATTCATAGACTCTACATGCGGCTCTACAGATAATTGTAGAGTGAATGAATGGACAAAGGATAGGAAAAATCTCACTGGTTTTCTTTTGTTACTGTATTTTATGTCCTGTCTCTGATGTTCCGCCCCTGGCTGAAAGCAGGTGAGGTGCAGGGTGGACGAGACCACAGGACGCTCAGAGTGCCTGGTCACGGCTTAACAGTTTATTTGCTTACTCTCTGTTCCTCAACCTATTACTATATTTCTTCCTTAAGAACACTTTTTTTTTTTTTTGGCTCTCAAGTAGCCCAGGCCAGTCTGGAACTCAGTATGTATTGGAGGATGGCTCTGCATTCTTCCAGATCCTCCTGCCTCCACCTCCTGAGTTCTGGATTACAGGTGAGCCCCACTCCTGTTTTATGGGGCACTGGGAACCACGCCCCGGCAAACACTCTGTGGACTGCCTTCTCAGTCCCTATTCCATTTGGTTGCCTTTCTAAGGAACTTCCTAGGCCTCTCTCTCCAGTTTTCTCCCCCTCAATGACTTATTATTTGAGACAATCTGATTATTTATCTGCATTGACCTTGAATTTACATTCTTCTTGTTTCAGCATCCACAGTGTGAGGATTATGAATTTTTTTTGGCGGGGGGGGGGGGGGGAGGGGGGAGGCGTGGGGGTTGAGACAGGGTTTCTCTGTGTAGCTTTGGAGCCTGTCCTGGATCTCGCTCTGTAGACCAGGCTGGCCTCGAACTCACAGAGATCCGCCTGGCTCTGCCTCCCAATCGCTGAGATTAAAGGCGTGCGCCACCACCGCCCAGCCTTTTCATGAATTTTTTTTGTTTTGTTTTTTTGAAACAGGGTCTGTCTCTAGCTCAGGCAATCCTGGAACTTACTATGTAGCCAAGACTGAATCCGGCTTCAGCTAAGATTACATGTGTGTGCCATCACATCTGGCCTTATTTTAAAAAAAATGCATACATTTTTAACATGTGTTTCTGTAAGTCACAAACCATTATCACATTTATGAAATTTTCACCTGCCAAGTACCAAAATTTGGGAGTCATCCAGATGGTTGAGCATTCGAAAGTGCCTGCCAAGCCTGATAAGCTGAGTTCCAGCCTCAGGACTCACATAATAGGAGAGAACTAACCCCTGGACCTTGTTCTCTGACCTCCACACATGCTCCATGTTGTGATACCCGCTTCTCCCCACAAAATAAGTGCAATAATTTTTTTGTTTTGTTTTTTTGAGACAGGATTTCTCTGGGTAGCCCTGGCTGTCCTAGAACTCGCTATGTAGAGCAGGCTGGCATTGAACCTGGAGAGCCACTTCTCTGTGCCTCCAATAATTTTTTTTAATCTAAATTTTGCTGGGCGTGGTTGTACAAACCGGTTATCCTAGCACTTGGGAGGTAGAGGAAGGAGGATCAGGAGTTTAAGGTCATATAAATCAGGTTCAAGGACAACTTGGGCTCTGTGAGACCCTGTCTTTGGCGGGGGGCTGTAGCTCAGTAGTAGAGTGATTTGTCTTGATACATGAAGTCCTAGGTTCAATCCGGGAGTTGGGATGAAGAGGCAGAAAGACCCTGTCTCAAAAAAACCAAAACTAATAAATAAAAAAATTTCCCTTTAGGGTATGTTTCCCTCTCCACACTTCGGGGAATTCAAGATTTATTCTACTCCCATTTCCTGAATGGCTACTTTGTGGGATGTGCTATTGTTGGTATTAAGAGTTGAGGATCTAGCAGTGGATTTAAATTTAAACGGCTTGGCGATTGAGAACATTTGTTGCTCCTCTGGAGGGCCCAAATTTGGTTCTAAGCACTCAGAAGCACTTGTAATTCCAGCTTCAGGGGAATCTGCACCCTCTTTTGACCTCCAGACAAGTGGCATGCACATACACACAAATAAAAACTGATAAATGCTCTGTGGAGCTGACAAAGGCCAAGGTACCTAGTCTGATGGTTGGTGATAGGGTGGCAGGTTCTATTTGTGTGTGGGAGTGGGTGGGTGGGGAGTACTTGCATGCCGCAGCATGTGGGTGGAGGCCAGAGGACATCTTTTAGGAGTTACTTCTTTTCTTCCTCTGCAGGTCCCTGAAAGCATTTACCAGCTCAGCCACCTCAGCAGCCCTAGGTTTTGCATTTTCCATTACATCCGTTGGACTGGTTCAAAGTCTACTTCCTATCATTCCCCTCCCCTCTGCCATAATTTTATTTCATTTCTTCTCCCTTCCCCTAGGAGAATAACCAGAAGGCCACACACCTGATAGGGGCCTTTCTGGCCTTCATCCTGGGCAACCTGTACTTCTGGCTACAATTCTTTCTGTCCTGGTGGGTGAAGGGCCTGCCCCAACCTGGGCCCCGCTGGATTAGGTGTCTACGCCAGAGCTTCTGCATCCTCTCCACAATCCTCATCGTGGCCAGTATCCTTTTCCGGGGCTGAGGACTGGTCAAAGGCGGCTTTTCTTTG